>NC_061102.1:50467546-50612546 GCF_015104395.2 Macrobrachium nipponense | reverse complement strand
TTACCACACATATCCACATCTGCAAAAATAAGAGACGGGGTGTAGGTCCTGACTGGTTTCGACTTTACTTCCAAGCCATATATATATATATATATATATATATATATATATATATATATTATATATATATATATATATATATATATATACACAGAGAAAGAGAAATATATATATAAGAGCAGAGAGAGAGAGAGAGAGAGAGAGAGAGAGAGAGACGCGCGTCCTATCCTCAGCAATCTTGATTGAGAATCGTCCTAATAATGGCAGAAATCTTGCGCAGTGACACACATAGTATGGAGTTTATGAGTACACACGAACTCAACTGAGAACCGCTTCAACCGCACATGTGTACTACACGTAGTGCGCGCAACGGTCACGCCTGTGGTTGTTTCGTACCAAATCGGGTGATTTCGTGAATTGCATCCACGAAGATCACGCGAGGAGATCGATTCTTTTATTTTCTTCTTCTTCTTCCTTTCTGGCTCTTGACATTTTCCCACGATGTTTTATTCCTGTATGACTGTCTTTCAGATTCGTTTATTTTGCGTTTGTGCCGTGTCTCTTCGTTCCTTGCTTGTTTGTTTTGTTTTTGCCTTTGTTCCTTCTGATGTAATGCATATTTTCTAAATAGGAATTTGAGCATTTTTACATTGTGCATTATTCATCCTATGCCAAATAGCTTTTCAAAGTCACACAGTGGGTAACGTTTTCGCTACATTTATTTTGGAACGACAGAACTCTCTTTGTAGAGAGCGTGATTTGCGAAGTGGAGGACGAAGAGACTGTTACTTCTTTATATTGTGACTTTATAGAAGTCTTTTTTTTTATATTGTTACTTTATAGTAGTGGTGTGAAATTAAAGTAGACTTCTGCTCATTCAAGCAGTTCTTGGAGAAGCACGAACAAACATCTACTCTCTTCCATATCGGTTTTAGACTTCATAGGGAGTTTTTTATATGTTTGTAATGACGGTTACAGTAAGCATTTCATTAATTCCACGCACAAAGCATGTCATTGCATTGTTGTTAATTTTTTCACAGAAACCCCCCCTCCCCCCCCCCCCCCCCCTACCCTTTTACCCTTTTCCCAACCTCTTAACCTGTCAGGGTCATGACCCGTTTAGCGTGAGTGATATGACCTTGCGATTCTAAGAATAGCTGCGTAAGTCGGCGCTGAGGAAAACCAGAGAGAGATAATCGCTCCGTTGTAACCCCCCCCCCCCCCTTGGAAGGATTCTTCCCTCGGGATCCCTAATTGGAATTTGAGGTATTTAACGCTGAATTCCTGTGTCTGTGTAAGACATCCGGTTGGACAAAACGAAGCCAATTGGGTCACGTTTCTGTGTCTCTTTCTTCCCAGCCGACGGGATATGAGGCTCTCTTTGCTTTGATTCGGGGTTAGGTACTGGACTGTCCTTAGTCGCTTACTCGGGGAGTAAGCCTACAAACTACTATGTTGTTGTTCTTGTTTGAGGGGGGCGGGGGGCGTTAGGAATCCCGAAAAGGTCTGAAAAAGGTGTTTCACGTTGAGTTAAAGATACAGGGATTTTAGGATAGGATGTTTATGATTTATTTATTAGAATGAAAATTTAAAAAAATGAATAATGTGCTTGTTAAACTGTACTGAGCAATTATTTGTAGTAAAATTTAACATGTTTTAATTTTCGTTGGTGAATCAACACTCAATTTGACCGTAGATTTTAGCATGTTTTAATTTACGTTAAGAATATAATGTTTACAACTTATGTTTGAGGGGGAAATCTCGCACGTGACCCAGGTAAGTTGGCGGTCGGATCACGCCTTATTTTCCTCAACACAAGCGACTAATTCAAATGACGAAAATCTGCTGTAGAGAATTACAACATTATTCATCAAATATTCTTTGTTTGTCTATTTTGCTTTTGTGAAGGTAAATTGTATACTGAAATTACGAAATATTAAGAAATTCATCACCACGCACTTCAAAATTTCTTATGTTATAACATTTATGACTGTTTCCGTTTAGTAACAAAAAGCAGAAATTTCCTGGTGTCAGTGGGATTTCCAACGACTCCTTTGTGTAATAAAGAATATTTTTATTTGCGAGCATTTGCTATTAAAGAAAACGCGATGTCTTACATTGTTTTTTAAGCTTTTATGAACATTTTACCTCCTGCATACTGGCTGATTCAAACCAGGAAGTTTGCATTATTACTGCCCGTTTCAAATGCTTCTCGTTTTTTTATTTCTTTAGATTACCTGATAATATTGGAGGGATGTAATATATGCGCAGTTGCAAACTATCTTTTCGTGTAATCAGATGATTATTTCTGTGCTAATTTCAAGTGCCAAATTCAGTGTTAAAGTTTAGGAGAAGGATCTGATGTCAGTCATTGAACAAAGGATATGAAATTTTAACGTGTGATGCAACGTCGCTACCTGAGTGAAGCACACAGGGGGTTAGTGCCGTCAGTACACCTCATGCGGTGCGATGTAGGCATATTACTTAAGGTTCTTAGCAGCGTTCCAATCGGCCCCCAGCTACAACTGCTTTCTTTCCTTTTACTGTGCCTCCGTTCATATTCTCTCTCTTCCCCCTTACTGTCCACTCTCTCCTAATGAGTGATTCCCTCCTGTTACACCTCTCAAACTTTTCACTGTCAATTTCCGTTCCAGCGCTGAATGACCTTTAGTTCCCCCAGTGCTTGGCATTATACCTAAAATTTTTAAATCAATCTTAAGGCAAAGGAGTGACTTGCAAGGATACGACCACCGAAGCATCTGGTTTTTATATATATATAGATATATATATCTATATATATATTATATATATAATATATATATGTAGTATATATATATATATAGAGTAATATCATATATATACATATATATATAGTATATATATATAGATAGATATATATATAATATTAGATATTACACGTATTATATATATAGATATATAGATTATATTAATATAATATATATATATACACGCATATATATTATATATATATATATATATATACGTATATATATGTTATATATATTCTTATATATTTTACCTCCTGCGTACTGGCTGATTCAAACCATGAATTTTGCACTATTACTGCCCGTTTTAAATGCTTCTCGTTTATTTATTTCTTTAGATTACCTGATAATATTGGAGGGATGTAATATATGTGCAGTTGCAAACTATATATATATAGTATATATAAATCCAAAAGTGAGACGCATGATTTAAAGATCTAAAAGCACTGGTCTCTACTCAGTGACAATCACCCTGAATCCCTCTTAGCAATTTTTTCTGCATGTATGAAAATCATTTATGACCAAATACCGCATCACGTTCCCGCACCCTTCAGGATAGATTCCTTTCAAACTGCAAGACCGATTTTTTCCAACAACGAAAAATTCCCGATCTGATGACTTATAGATTTACAGGAGGTAAAAATCTATAGGTCATCATCTTGAGAATTGTTCTTTCGGCATGAGGCAACAGATTTTTAGTTGACAAGTAACGGGAGAACGTTTTTTGCGGTTACCTCAAATAGGTATTTTTCGCCTTGACTCAACAAGCAAGTCAAGTACGAATAGTTAATTGGACTCGAGGCTCTTCCGCGCGTAAGTAGGTAGATTCGTATAATACCCACTCGGGGTGCAATAATGTTCCCCAATGTTGAGGGACCCTTTGTGTGAAGCAGTTAGTTGGCCTTGCGAGCCACCCTGCCTAGCCCATGCTTACACACTTGCAGGTTGGTGGGCATTGCGTACCCGCACTCGCACCTTTTTGGCTCTCGGATTAACCCTTGGCATTGGGCATCTATGTGCATTATCCATGCGTTAGCTAATGAGTGGGCATTCCGCAAATGGCACCATTCTATTTGTGATACGAGCAGGGAAAAGCGTTTTCCGTAGCTACAGTTTTTGTAGTGGAGCAAGAATCTCTCGACTTGAAGGGGTGTGGTAATCCCGCGGGTGGGAAGGAGGGGGGTGATTCCCCGTGTAGGGGGGCAGGAAGCATTTAATTGCTATATCTTGTTGGCCTTCCGAAGGGTGAGTTTTTTACTCAACCATACATAAGAGTTTTTTTTTTTTTTATGCGTTCCAACGGTATTTCGTCTCTTCTTTTCTCCGCCTACAGTTGGGCCTATTCACGGTGTCTGCGCTGCGCTGACTGTTATATTTATTACTAACAATGAGCGTCACTGTCGGTAATGAAGAGTGATTTGACAATTGTGGTGATAAATTTCATCATGATAATAATGTCTCTTATTATTATTATTATTATTATTATTATTATTATTATTATTATTATTATTATTATTATTATTATTATTATTATTATTATTATTATTTAATGCAGGTATATGAGGATATGACCACTTCAGTAGTTAATTTTTATCATTATTATTATTATTATTATTATTATTATTATTATTATTATTATTATTATTATTATTATTACTACTATTAATGAATTAATTAATTCAATGCAGGTATAGGATGATATGACCACTTCAGTAGTTAATTTTTATTATTATTATTGTTATTATTTTTATTATTAGTATTATTTCGTTATTTTTGTCGTAAAGTATTATTAAACCATCGCGGTTAGGAAGGGCATTTTCTTGCCACCAGATGGCCGAAGTATCACTTCGTTTGCGGAAATTGCTGCCGTTAGCTTTTTGTGCCTATTAGTTTCTCTCTCTCTCTCTCTCTCTCTCTCTCTCTCTCTCTCTCTCTCTCTCTCTCTCTCTCTCCTTGCGGTTTCCTTTGATCCAAGATCGTACCGGAAACAATTTTTTGTAAGGCGTATGGGAAATTCTTGTAGCCAAAATACCTTCTGCCCACAATAACACTACTTTAGAGGACTGATTATACGTTTAGAATACCATGAGATCACTGAAATACAGGGCATGATCCGACCTCCAGCTTACTCGAGGGGCGTGCTAAAATCTACGGTCATGTAGCACGTTTTCACCAACGAAAATTAAAATGAATATTTTATTAGGAATAATTGCTTAACATGCGCATTACTTAATTTTTACAAATTTTGCGTTCTAACAAATAAATCATCAATACCCTATCCTAAAATTTCTGTATCTTTAACTCGACATATAATACCTTTTTCAGACCGTTTTGGGCTTTTTCATAGGGCTTTCCTATCCCGCCAACAAGAACATAAACAACAACAAAGTAGTATGTGGGCTTACTCCCTGAGTAGGCAAAAATCAGTACTTGAAAACATCACTGCTTTAAATGATAGATTACTTTCAGGAGACCTTTATGCTTGTGTTACTTGTAAATGGAGTTTAAAATTTACGCAAAGAAAACCCATATGTTAAAAATACCATTTTAATGTCATTAAAGACTAGAATTAGGAATATACTGAGTATTCATGGTATGAAAATCACATTTTACTAGTCATTTTAAAACGTCTATTCTTTTACTTTTTATTATGATTCATAATTACTGTTTGCAATCGCTAATTATAAAGGTTATTGCAGTGGTTGTGCAACTGGTATCCTGTTTACATAATTGACGGGTTATTAAGAATGATATTCTATTTTCAAAGCTGTTTTGTTTCAGTTACTTTTGATACACGGACATCGCGTTCGAATATTACTTACTTATCGAAGTTTTATAAAAAAAAAAAAAAAAAAAAAAAAAAAAAAAAAAACCTGACCTGTCTTTCATGTTTTTTTTTTAGAAATATTTCTATTGTTATTAATATTATTGTAATTGTTGTTGTTGTTGAAAAAATCCACCCTGATGTAAGTGTACATATATTGTGTGTAATACTTTATATAGCATACACACACATATATATATATATATATATATATATCTATATATATATATATATATATATATATACTATATCTTAGCAAAGGGCAGTAAATCGAAAGGCCTAGTTCCACTCTTCTGTTTCAGTTTCCTTCATTGCATTTGTCTTTATCTATTATTCATCACGTTTCATATTTTCGTGACTATATATATATATATATATATATATATATATATATATATATATATATAGTAATAATATATATATATATATATGAACTTACATAATTGTGGAATTTTTCACCATTTCAGTTACTCGCGTATTATTATTATTATTATTATTATGATTATTATTATTATTATTATTATTATTATTATTATATTAAATGATAGGAGGAGATTGGAGTAAGCCAAAGCTCAATTCCTTCAGGAGCCCCAGCAGCTAATTTCCTTTGTGTTTCCACAGGATGCCGAGTAGCGTCAGTAGCAAGGGCTCAGGGAGCCGTCACAACAACAACTATGGTGTTGTGGCCACACAGTACTACGAATCGGGCCCACCTGCCTCAAAAATGCAGCTGACCTCGGTAAGCCACCACCCCCCCCCCCCAACCCACCCCTTCTCTCTCTCTCTCTCTCTCTCTCTCTCCTCTCTCTCTCTCTCTCTCTCTCTCTGTTGTAAGAATTATTCAGTTAGTTGTACGTTGCGGTAAATCAGTATCAATTATTGGTTTTTATGTGAGGGTAATATTAGAGGTTGTTTAACCGCTTCTTAAAGTGACATTTTATTCGAGTTTTATTATTTTAAAGCTCATATCCGAGGGCTGTTCAGCACTTGGCGTTTAGGAATTCAGTAACAGTCTCTTACTGTCGTATTTCCCCCAGTACTCAAGTATATTTTTTATCGTTGTAAGTGGTAATTAACGTATTTGTTTTTATAAGACAAAAAAATTGCGCTTTTATTTCTTGATTTGAGTCACTTGAAAACAAAAATAGAACGATATAAAAGATATCTGAAGAATGTTAGTAACAATGTTCTTCCTGTAAGTCTTAGACAGTAATAATTTCCTTTGTAAGATCATATATTTTGCTAATAATATCATCATCGTCATTTACGGCTTTGCTGGTTGACGAGTCATTTGTAAAGACAACAACAAAGTATTGCTTGGCAGCTATTAAGCTTTGCAAACCATTGTTTTCACAACGTGTTCTTCGTCATTGAGTCAATGGCGCTACTTTGATGAGACTAGGCTCAAATTCCACGTCTCTTTGCTGAATTTCTCAGTGTCCTAGCAACGTAATAGCAAAAACTAGTCCCGCTAAGGACAAAAAAACACAGTTAAAAAGTCAAACCTTGAGTTGTCATAAAAGTGGCAAGTTGGTTTGTCCAACCTTCATTTGCACTTTGTTCTGTTATTCTGTATTTACTCGCAAGCTAATGGTTCATCTTAATTAGCAAATGACTTCATGTATATATACACTATATATATAGATATAATATAGATATATATAGATATATATATATATATATTTATATTATATGTATGAATGAGATAAAAGGCCCATAAAACACTATTTGAACGCTGCAACCGTCTATATCGAGCACTTCCTTTTGGTCCTGATCACTGGTGAAAAATGGACATAAGAGGTCTTACGAGAGTTTATATATACAAAGCATATGTAGGTGTGGCAGTAAGTCTCTATCGTATTTTTTGTTGTACAGTAAAAGACATTCATATATATATATATATGTATATATATATATATATATATATAATCTATATATATATATATATATACATATATATATATATTATAATATTTATATATCATTATAGATGTATTATATATATAATATTATTACGTACGTATATCGTGGATGTGTGTGTGTGTTGCATGATTCTTTCAAGTTTAGGTGACCGGATGTGTGTGTGTTTGTGTGTGAGAAGCAAATTATACGTTTTTTATTACAATCGTTAAATTACCGCTAATTCACGGGCTGAAAGTTACTGTTTTTATTACGCAGTTACCTGTTACAGTCTTTTAAAAACTTATGATCATTTGTTTCTCCTTGCGGCCTTTTTCCTTTTAAGATATACTCATTTTTACTTGACATGTTTTGCAAGGATTTTTAATCTCTTCGCCACATTTATTTACCTAATTTTTTTTTTTTTCATATCCTTCTCAGCTGGAAGACGGCGATGTTTACGAAACCATCAAAGAAGGTGAGGTATTTTTCACTCTTTAGTTTTTATTTAGTTCTAAGTCTCTGTCCGTTAATCTGTTATGTGTTTTAACCTTATTTTAAATTCTTAGTAAATAATGTGATTGCTTACATACCATCAATCACTGATGGAAAAAAAAAAAGATTTTCGTGTTGTGGTATTGCTTTTGAATAATAATAATAATAATAAAATAATAATAATAATAATAATAATAATAATAATAATAATAATATAATAATAATAATAATAATAAATAATAATTTTTTTTTTCTGCTCTATCACAATCCTCCAATTTGACTGGGTGGTATTTATAGTGTGGGGTTCCTGGTTGGATCCTGCCTCCTTAGGAGTCCATCACTTTTCTTACTATGTGCGCCGTTTCTAGGATCACACTCTTCTGCATGAGTCCTGGAGCTACTTCAGCCTCTAGTTTTTCTAGATTCCTTTTCAGGGATCTTGGGATCGTGCCTAGTGCTCCTATGATTATGGGTACGATTTCCACTGGCTTATCCCATATCCTTCTTATTTCTATTTTCAGATCTTGATACTTATCCATTTTTTCCCTCTCTTTCTCTTCAACCCGGTTGTCCATGGTATTGCGACATCAATGAGTGATACTTTCTTCTTGACTTTGTCAATCAACGTCACGTGCTAGGTCTGTTTGCATGTATCACCCTATCCGTTCTGATACCACCATCAGTCCCAGAGGATCTTTGCCTGATCGTATTCTATCACTCCCTCAGGTTGGTGCTCGTACCACTTATTACTGCAAGGTAGCTGATGTTTCTTGCACAGGCTCCAGTGGAGGGCTTTTGCCACTGAATCATGCCTCTTTTTGTACTGGTTCTGTGCAAGTGCCGGGCATTCACTTGCTATGTGGTTTATGGTTCCATTTTTCGTATTGCACTTCCTACATATGAGAGAGATGTTATTTCCGTCTATCGTTCTTTGAACACATCTGGTTCTTATGCCACTGTTATCATTCCTTCAGTTTCCTTCTTTAGCTCTCCCCTCTGTAGCCATTGCCATGTGTCATCGCTGGCTAGTTCTTTAGTCTGTCTCATGTATTGTCCGTGCATTGGTTTGTGTGACCAGTCCTCTGTTCTGTCTGTCTTTCTCCTGTCTCTGTATATTTGTGGGTCTTCGTCTACTTTTATTAGTCCTTCTTCCCATGCACTCTTTAGCCACTCGTCTTCACTGGTTTTCAGATATTACCCCAGTGCTCTGTTCTCGATGTTGACGCAGTCCTCTATACTTAGCAGTCCTCTCCCTCCTTCCTTTCGTGTTATGTATAGTCTGTCCGTATTTGCTCTTGGGTGTAGTACATTTGTGTATTGTCATATGTTTCCTGGTTTTTTTTCTGATCTATGCTGCGGAGTTCTGCCTTCGTCCATGTTCCACTATTTGCCTACAGGCGCTGTATCTGATTACTACCTGGCACTGGGCCCCATGTGCTTATGGCTTTTATCATATTTCCTCCATTGAGTTTTGACTTGAGTATCGCGTTGAGTCTTCTGCATATATTCTTTCCTGATCGTGTCCTTCATCTCTTGGTGTTTTATATCCCCTCCTTCCATTATTCCCAGGTATTTGTATCCTGTCTCATCTATGTGTTTGATGTTGCTCCCTTCTGGTAGCTTTATCCCTTCAGTTCTCGTTACTTTGCCTTTTTGTATGTTGACTAAGGCGCATTTTTCTATTCCAAACTCCATCCTGATGTCCCCAGATACAGTCCTTACAGTCTGGATTAGGGTATCTATTTCCTTGATGCTCTTACCATACAGCTTGATGTCGTCCATGAACATCAGATGGCTGATTCTGTTGCCTCTTTTCTTGAGTTGGTACCCGGCATCCATCTTCTGTAGTACTTTTGTCATGGGAATCATGGCTACTACAAAGAGTAGTGGGGACAGTGAGTCGCCCTGGAAGATCCCTCTCCTGATATTAACCTCTGCTAGTCTTATTCCAGAGCTTGTAAGTATTGTATTCCAGTTGCGCATTGTATTTTTGAGGAAGCTGATGGTGTTTTCCTCTGCCCCGTATATTTTCAGGCATTCTATTAGCCATGTGTGTGGTATCATGTTGAAGGCTTTCTTATAGTCTATCCATGCCATGCTTAGGTTGGTTTTCCTTCTCCTACTGTTCTTCATTACCATTTTGTCTATCAGGAGCTGGTCTTTTGTGCCCTACACTTCCTTCTGCAGCCTTTCTGTTGGTGGGGGATGGTGTTTTGTCTCCTCTAGGTAATTGTATAGTCTTTCACTGATGATACCTGTTAGTAACTTCCACATTATTGGTAGGCAGGTGATAAGCCTGTAGTTACTGGCTATATTTCCCTTACTCTTGTCTTTTTGTACTAAGGATGTTCTTCCTGTGGTCATCCATTTGGGTGCATGGTGATTTGAGATACAATGCTGGAGTTGTTCTGCTATTCGTGGGTTTAGGGCCTTGAAGTTTTTGAGCCAGTATCCATG
The DNA here is from genome assembly GCF_015104395.2 of Macrobrachium nipponense. Classification (NCBI taxonomy): domain Eukaryota; kingdom Metazoa; phylum Arthropoda; class Malacostraca; order Decapoda; family Palaemonidae; genus Macrobrachium; species Macrobrachium nipponense. The sequence continues at coordinate 50,602,085 of NC_061102.1, read as the reverse complement.
GACTTCATCGGGACCTGGGGCTTTCCAGTTTGGCATTTTCTTTAGTTGGTGTCTGACTGTGTCTGTCGTGATGTCTGTGAATCTTTGCTTCATTCTCCTTGTTTCTTCTTCCTTGACTTCCTGGAGCCATGTTGCATGTTTGTTGTGTGATACCGGATTGCTCCATATGTTTTCCCAGAGTCTCTTACTTGGTTCGGCTTCAGGAATTTCTTGGTGGTTGTCTTCCCCTCTTAGTTGGCTGAATAGTCTTTTCCGAATAGTTTGTTCTGTTGGTATCCCTTATTCCTGTTCATGTACCGTTGGATCTTATGTGCTTTGGCCTTAAGCCTCTCTTTTACATCTTCTATTGTGTTTGTTTAGTCCCTCTCTTGTACTTTGTATTTCTCGTTGAGTTCCTCCTTGTTTCTTGCTTCTTAGCCTTTTTCTCCCATCTCCTTCAGTTTACTCGAGTCAGATCTCATCACCATGATTTGCTTTTCCAGGCGCCTTTTCCAAGGAGGTTGCTGTTCTGGTTTTCTGTTGGTTGTGCTGCTGGTGGTGTTGGTGTTCGAATCCCCATCAGTTCTGCTACTGACCTGGCTCCTGCATATGCCAAGTTATTTGTTTCCGTGATACTGGTGGTGTGTATTATGCCCATTATTTCATTGACCTCACTTGTTTTCTCCCTTAATTTCTTGGTGTTGTAGGCTTTCATGGAGGGGATCTTTGTTCTCTCTGTATCTGGCTCCATCCATTGTCTAATCTTTTCTACCCATTCCATCCTCTCTGTTACTTCGTCGGTGTTTCTTCGTGTGTCGTTGTTTGATACCTCATCATCCCTGTCGTCTTCTGTGGCATCAGTTCGTCTTCGTGTAATTCGTTGTCGTGTGACATTTCCCTTTCCAGTTCTTCTCTTTCTGTTGGAGAGAGCCAGTTCTTTTTCTTTATGTTCCTTACTTGGTCTGCCAGCCTCTGCTCTGTTTGGGGGGTGTTATTCCTCTCATTCCAGATGTTGACCAACCTTCTTCTATATCCTCTCTCCGTCGTGGGTTGCTTCTGATGTAGCATCTCCCATATTTCCTTATCTTCTTCTCTTGTCCATTTCTCCTTTGGTTTGCTTCTGTAGCTCCAATCTCAGGCTGTTGGTTACTGTCGTTGTGGTGGTCAGTTGCTGGATGACGACCTCCAAGTACCTGACCGTCTTCCCCTTCAATTGGGTTGAATACCTGGCTGCCGGACGAAGCTCCTCTGTTGCCAGAGGTTCCATTTACGTTGTTGTTGTTTATTCCTTCATTTCTTAACATCATTGCAGAGTTTTGCTATTTAACCCATAGCTGGACCCTACCCCATCTGGGATAGGTACTCATTTACAGCTGAGTAGACTGAGGAAATTTTGGTAAAGATCCTTTCCCAAGGAATCAACGCCGAGGAGAGCGGTCACCCATCCAACGACTGACCAGCCCCAATGTTGCTTAACCAGTCCATTGACGACCTAACCACCCCCTCTGCCACGGCGCCACATTATTATTATTATTTATTATTATTATTATTATTATTATTATTATTATTATTATTATTATTATTACAATAATTGATTAGCATAGCATGTCCCAATTTCAGATGGAGGCTTTCACGTTGATCTCGGATATTTAACCCTTTTTTTAATATTGACGTAACAAACTCGTCGGTCACATGAAGATTTTATTCACAACTGAAGTCTGTGTATGCTTGTTATAAGATTTTGCCACGCTAGTTACAACGTCGTCTTTAAACAAAATAAGAATTTGCCGGGCAGCAAATTATTATTTTTTTTTCTTTTTTTTTTGCCATGCCGCTAGGTTAGGTTAAGTTACATTAATTTCAAGAATGATACTTCTTGTCATTTGGGTGTGGGAAACATACTGAGATTATTTTCAAGAAGATTCTATGGTTAGTTTCAAAGATATGGCGTCCCGCTTTTTTCAGGGAAGGTCCTTGTAGTGTGTTCCCTAACTGTAACCGAATACTGGCCATTCCCTGAAAGAGCGGTATCCCATATCTTAAAAGCTAACCATAGAAGCTTCTTGAGAACTTTGAATGAACTTAACCTAACCCTCCCCAACCCAACCTAACCTAAACCTAAACCTAAACTAACCAAACCTAACCCAACCCAACCTAACCTAACCTAACCTAACCTAGGGCCACGGAAAAAAACCGTTGCGCTGTTACAGTTCGGAATTAAGGAAAATTTAAAATTCCTATTAGGTTCTGCCGTTTAAATCAAGTTTCTGCAGAATTCTTGCCTCATCTCTGAAGAGGTTCTTCTCTGTTGATGAAACCTGCTGTGATTTTCACTTTTTGACAGAACCTCATTAATTAGGTATATTGCAGGTTATAGCTGAAAGTCTTAGCGTGTTTGTTCATAAGGGCTTTGAAATCATCATTCAACCAAGTGATCATTAGTATTTGTTCTTAGGTTGGAGCCAATAACGTATCGGAACACAATCATTTATTGATTGGAATGGAGCATAGTAAATTCGTATATACATTACTTTATCTCATTTCTTCTGAAGACACTTATCTATGATTTTCATCTGTTAACAGATTTTCGTCTTTTAACTGGCGGGCAGTAAAAAAAAGTTATGAATTGATGCATGTTTTTAAAAAAAGTCTTAACCTAGTAGATGCATCCTTTTCTGTGTTCTGTTAGTTCCTCATTTCCACATGCCCTCTGCTCTGTACATCTGAGCTACTTTACGTGCGGTATTTACGGTATATTTTCTCTCCATTCCATTTATATTGATTCTGTCTTTCTTTTCTCAACGGCTCACCCCATTGTAGTTTCGTATCACTGATGTACACTTCTATAAATTTCAATTGGTAAAGCCGAATCCTGAGTAATCGTTTCAGAGATACATAAATCTAGTGAAGTTCTTCAACTTTTGACGAAGCAATACGCTGTTGGTATTCGTTCCATCATGGATAATATTTATTTATACCGAGTGTATCTTAGTTTCTTGCGTCCTTAAAGGTGCAATGCTAATAATCACTTCTCCGGTGTTCTGTTCGTTAACGTACGCACTTTCTAAACACATGGCGTTGATGAGTCAGTGTTACTAATAACAATGTGTTCGTGACTGTAATTATATTTGTTGCTCGTACAGTTTTCACCCTTATCCGAACTCCATTCATTAGAGCTGCCACGCAGCGTAAAATCATATTTATTTCCTCCATCTTGCATCACGAAAGCACTCACTGACGACCAAGCCACTCGGTGGCGTGGCCGGTTTGGTCTTGGCCTGCCACCTCGGTGGCTGCGAGTTCGATTCTCGGGCGTTCCACAGAGGGGTTAGAGATGTGTATTTCTGGCGATAGAAGTTCACTCTCGAAGTGGTTCGGAAGTCACGTAAAGCCGTTGGTCCCGTTGCTGAATGACCATTGGTTCCATGCAACGTAAAAACACCATACAAAATAAACAGAACAAACTCGCTGACGACCCTTTTGCATTTCCAGAGGAGTGGCTCAAGAGAAAGAAGGTGACGACCACCACGACGAAGAACATAGAAACCAGGACACAGAGACAGGTCGTCCTCGAAGATGGCGAAGTCGTAGCTGACTCCGGTCCAATCGTCACCACGGATTGCAAGGAAGACACCGTCACCAATGAGGTCGTGGCGGATGAGGTGAGTCACTTGTCATCCATTCATCATTTTCCGCTCAGGGAACGAGAAGGGGTCAATAGGCAGCTGTAGGACAGACAGACAGACAGACAGACAGAGGGAGGATGGTGAGTTTTGCCTTAGGTAACTGAAAGGTAAGACTGCCGGATAGAGTACAGGCCGTGTTTTGCAAAACAGTTCGAATACAGTTTAGTTACTATAAAATGAGCTTCTCTCTCTCTCTCTCTCTCTCTCTCTCTCTCTCTCTCTTGTGACGACGGTTTTTCAACAAAGGGAAATAAAAGGTTATGGAGATCTAGATTTAGAAAGGAGAGAATTGTGGACAGACATAAGAGAGACTCAAGAATAAATTACTTATTTACATGAAGATGACGATTTACATATTACTGTAATTTCCGTTGATTATTTAGCAAAGAATAAAAAAATTGGATGTGTTCTTAAGCAGTTTTATTATAGCATTCATGAGCTTTTTGATTAGGACAGATTAGTTCATTTTAACTGGTACGAGATGAGTAATGGGAATTACAGAAAAGCTCTCAGCATGAAACTAGCTAAGGTTCCAGGAGATATTTCATCATAATGTTAGTGATGAGCTCTTTGTAGGTAAAGCAGTTAGTGAAAATTCGGAAAATGAAGCCATTAATTATTAATCCATTTGGGGAGGTACAGGTTAACCAATATTAGTATATTATATATATATATATATATATATATATATATATATATATATATATATTATATATATATATATATATATATATATATAATATATATAATATATATATCATCTGTGCATCAGTACAATTAGTAACAGGACCTCATGCTCACACACACACACATATATATATATATATATATATATATATATATATAATATATATATATATATATTGTGTATGTGTGTGTTTTACATGTTCTTGCCCAGATGGATTTATTGCCTCAGCACATCTACAATTTCCTAATTCCGAATCGAAAGTTGCCAACCTTCTGTAATTATTGTGATGCATATTCTGTAAAATTGGCTTTCCAGCAACTAAGCAAGGAATCATCCCTTGAAGAGGCGATGAGCGCTTTTGATACCTAATCAGCGGGATGAGTGACGTCCATATTCCTTTTCCACAGCACCTGACTCCTGAAGGTCAGGAAGGAGGCGCCGACGAGCCCCCCGGGGAGGGATGGCTGCCCGTCGGGGGCGCTGTGGTGGTCTCCGAGAAGAAGGAGCACATCACCAACTCGCATCAAGTGGCAGAGAACAAGAGGGAAATGGAGGAAGTCGTGCACTGTGGAGACGTCACAAATCAGGTCAGTTTGATGGATTTTGTCACCCTTTTTTTCTATTTTTTTTATACTCGTTTCGAAGTTGGGGTCGTCTTTAAGGTTCTTTTTATTCTCCTGCCGTCCCTCTGTCGTATGATTTAGCTGGATATTCATTAATGTTTTTTGGGTTTGTGGTTTTTAGTAAAAAATAAAAAAGATGAAAATATAAAATTGTTTGAGGACGTATTTCAGCTTTTATTTTTATTTTCATTTTCGTTTTCTATTTGCAATTTTTTTAGAGGTCTTTTATTTCGAATGTTTGTCAATTTATCTATCCTGCTAGACAAAAACCACGAAATATAGAACTAGTGAAATAACCTAGAAAAAGGAACTGAATATTCCACTTTTATTTAGCTGGATATTAATTTTTGTGTGGGTTTTTTATTGTTTTGTTAAAAAAAATTAACGACATATTTCAGTGTTTATTTTCATTTTCGTTTTCTATTGGCAATGTTGTTAAAGGTCGTTTATTAAGAATTTTTCTTTTAAGAGAGATAAATCTTGTAAATTTATCCTGCTGTAAAATTATAGTAGACAAAAACCACGAAATATAGAACCAGTGAATAAACCTAGAAAAAAAAACTGAATATTCCACTTTTATATAAAAAAAAAGCTGATGATGATGCATCGTGACAAGAGCAATTTAACGCGAATGAAAACAACTGCTCTTATTGTATGTAATTGCTTGTATATCCGGCTTTGACAATTAGTCGGGAATTGCTGGATTTAGTAATTACGTTCCGTGGGAATGACCGATAATTTCTTCAAAGCACTTTTCCTTGAGAGTGGCGAGGCAATATAGATCGTGGGTAGGTTCGTTTTTCTCTTGACGTCGTTTTGGTTATTTTATGGAACTTTTGCTGTACCTCATTGTTTTAAAAACTTGAACAGACGCAGTAGGTTCCATGGAAGTTTGTATTCTCGAGTCTCATTCATACCTGGGATGACAGTTCTGCGTTTCGTTATGATGCACAGTAAATTTAAATAGTAGATATCCAGCACAAGATGAATGTATGAAGGTTTGAAAGTTGTAGCAGGAGGAAAACCTCAAAGCAGTTGCACTATGAAACAATATGAGAGGGTGGAAAGTAAGATGGAAGAAAAAGAATATGAACGATGAACGGAGGTACATTAAAAGGAATGGAAGGGGTTGCAGCTAGGGGCCGAAGGGACGCTGCAAAGACCCTTACGTAATGCCTACAATGCACAACATGAGGTGCAATGTTGGCACTAACCGCCCTGCGGGGTTCGTACCTACAGATTCAATTATCTTACTTTAAGGACTCGTCTGTTTTCGATAAACATTTTTAACATCTCTTAACATCTCATATTTTAAGATTTATTTTTGTTCAACTTTCTTACTATTACTCATTTGATCATGATATTGCATAGTTACTTAACAGGCCCGTACCTAGAGTTTCTTTTATTTCCTAAAACTGGACCTTTTCTTCTATAAATGTAATTGTATTTATAGGTATACACAAGATGAAATACTTGAAAATGTTATCTTAGTTATATTAATAAGAAAAATAGGGTATGCGGTCTATGCCCTTCTACCCGGTTAAATGTTACTCAAAGTACTGAATTTGGTTAACAGAATTTGACTTAAAATGTTGCAAGTTTGTACTGAAATTCAAGAATATTACTTCAGTTTTATTGACTGATCAATTTATTATGTTAACGATAACATGCATATTACTTATTTGTTGGTTTTATGTATATGCTCTGACTTAACAAAAAAACAATAATTATTTATTACTTTGTAAGTAAAGTTCAATGAAAAGGATAGTCACAGAAAATGTGGACTTCCAGAACCAGAAATTTTTGGGGAAGGGGATCGTTCGACCCCACCCCCCACCCCCATCGGTACGGGCCAGCTTAAATTGTTTACCCTTTCAGAGTAAAATGCACTATATCCATTATTCTAGATGACATTAAAAGAGCAGATAAACACAAATATTATGCCTCGATGTTGTTGTGAATAACATGATCAAGTCGAAAAATTCAGTCTTTCTTTTCAATTAAGTTAGAATTGTCCTCTTTTCGGTTCTTTTACAACAGCTGGTTTTTTTTTCTCTCTCCATTGAATTAATTCATCATGACGTCTTGTAGTCATGTAGCTGTAGCTGATACATAGACGGCGTTCTGGTACACACACATTAGATAATTAGCTTTTCGCTTACTCGGGGAGTAAGCCTACAAACTACTTTGTTGTTTTGTTGTTGTTGTTGTTCTTCTTCTTCTTCTTGGAAGAGTAGAAAAACCCTATGGAAAAGCCTAAATAGGTCTGAAAAAGGTGTTTCGAGTTGAGTTAAAGATACAGGAATTTTAGCAAATGATATTTATGATTTATTTATTAGAACGGAAATGTAAAAAAATAAATAATGTGCATCATAAGCAGTACAGAACAATTTTTCTAATAATATATAGCGTATTTTTTTCTTTGGTGAAACAATGCTCTATTGATTTGACTGTAGATTTTATCACGCGCCACGAGTAGGCTGGAGGTCGGATCACGCCTTGTTGATATTGTCACAGCATCTATCTCAGTATTATCCAAGAATGACTTAAGTGCCCATCTGTATTCACGTTTCCCATTCAGTAAGAATAAAAATATTTGAGTAGATTTCATCCCACATTCATAAGAGAAAACGGGCAGCAATTATCCCTAATTAAGTTGACAATTCCGTGTTAATTACTTGCATCTAAAATGAAGGTTGTCAGACGCTGAATACATCGCATTAGTGCAATTAAGTACTTGTCACTTCGGTATTTGACAGTGGCAAAATGTTGCATTAGATTAAATTGCTTTTCCCGACTCTTATTTGCACGAGTCATGTATTTCCGCGAGACATTGTGCTACTCGAGATTAGATAAGGCTGTGAGAGGAGATTTCACGGGAACTCTCTCCCTTTTTTTTTATTGTAAAGATGGTTATCTGAACCGGAACTTACATTGTAAATTCAAGTACCGTTCATCGATAAGGATTTGCCGTGGTGTGCGTGGGTGTGTGTGTGTGTCTCTGTACGGTATGCTCTCAAGAAGATGACTATTAACGAGCATTTTGTTATATTAATATCGGCAACTTGAAAGTTTTCTAAACTTTATAGAGTATCGTCATTGATGTAATGAATTTCCAGTGTGAAAAGAGAGAACAAAATTTAAGCTACGCGCCGGTTACCGTGCAAGTAGATATAGATGTTTAAGAATTTTAATGTAAACAATTGAGACAGCCATAGCGAAAGAACTGTTTTGTGAACATATGCGTGTGTGTGTGTAATTGATTCACGAAGATATGGAACGTGATGAATGTATAAGTGAATGCAAATGCTACGAAGGAAAAGTGACACAACATTGTCTGCTAGGAAAGGACGATGCGTCGAAAGGCCTAAAAACCTGTCCGTTGTTTCACTTTTCCTAGTCTGAGTGTGTATATGTGTGTGTGTATGTGTGTGTGTCAGAATAGTGTGATGAATTCACTATAATGCATTCAGTACAGCACTTATGAGTGTAAACCTCGAGGCGGAACATTGTAGCAGACTGGTTGTGTAAGTGCGTGTGATACCCGATGTAGGATAATTAATCGTTAGCGAATCTTTTGCATGCTTCAGTAGAGATTGTTGGTTATAATGTGCCTGCTTTGAAATCGGTATGTTTATCGAGTAAATATTTATTTATAGAGTTACATGTGAGAGATGAAGGTAACAATATCATCTTACGCAGCGTGCCAGCTGTAATGAATGGAGTTCCTTTGAAAGTAATCCTATACAATGGCTTTTATTATTATTATTATTATTATCATATGTACGTAAGGCTGTTTAGGGAATCATGCTGCCTCTCCACAGTTGTGGTTTTGAAAGCTCCTTAGTTAATGTTCTGTAGCGCATGTCCTTACCTCCAGACTCGTCGAAAGCTTTGAAACCACGCATTTTGCTGGCAGAATACTCACAAACACCTGCTTTTTAATATATTGTGTTATTAATATATTTATATATATATATAATATATATATATATATATATATATATATATATATCAATTCAAGCTACAAATGTCCTTTAATATCTAAATTCACTTTACCTCCCAAATGATATATTTTCATATATGTACCGAAGGGGAATTTTTTAATTGATAATAATTTCGTCCCCCCATGGGATCGAACCACCGTCCAAGTGGACGGGGACGAAATCCCATGGGGGGACGAAATTATTATCAATTAAAAAATTCCCCTTCGGTACATATATGAAAATATATCATTTGGGAGGTAAAGTGAATTTAGATATTAAAGGACATTTGTAGCTTGAATTGATATATAAATGGATCACGGTTCGATGTGATATTATTCATATATATATATATATATATATATATATATATATATATATATATATATATATATATATCACCTGTATATCACAGTTGGAAGCATCAACTATTTCAATTTCCTTTCAAAAGTGTGACATATATGTGGGTATTCTGGCTTAGAGCAGAGAGATGCCATTCATGTTCCTCTCAGGTCATGAAAACGCAGTCAAAGTAATCTCACATATTGAATCAACAGAAGCAGTGTCGTTGGATGATCGTATAACCCAGATTCGGAGTTCAGTTCCAAGAAGACTGTCGGCGTCAATTGACAACAGATTGTTGCTCCTTGGGAGCATCTTCCCAAATTCCTTCAGCTCCGTTGAAAACCAAAAGAATTCAATAGGGGCGTAATTATCGACCTACGCGTCACCTACTCCAAGTTGCCATAGTAGATTCACATCAAGCGTGCATCTGATGTCTAGGCCAGTCCCTTACGACGCTCCTGATTGGCTGTTGAGAAGGCAATCACAGGGCTGGAAACTCTCAGTCTCTCTCGAGAGAGTTCACATAGGCGGGATATGTATGTTCCCCTCTCCTGAGGGACGCTTTCGAAAGACGTATCCCTCAGGAGGGATGGAACGTACATCCTGCCTATGTGAACTCTCGAGAGAGACTGAGAGTTCCCAGCCTTGTGACTGGCTTATCATCAGCCAATCAGATGCACGCTTGATGTGAATCTACTATAGTACTAAGCATGGCGGAAGCTCCTTGTATAGTACTAGCCCCTTGGGGATCAAAGTATTATATATACCCATTCCTATGTTGTGTGGTCGACAAATTATTTTGATGAACGATACCTTGTCAGCCCGTCTGGTTTACTTAGCATAAGGTGCCTTGGACTTTAACAAATTTAACAAAGGTCGATTACATACCAGGTTAATACCATGACGTCAACCAGTGTCATTTACTGGCGTTCAGTGATACTAAAAATCGGCAGAGAGTTCCCTTGTCCTCCCTGTTTTTAGTGACACGCTCCAGGGAAAGTCGGTTTAATTTCACTAACCACCTTTATTCAAAATCACATACTTGGCTGGAATCTCACAATGGACCAAAACAACAGTTAGACCGTGGGCCAATTATTTGGCATTCGTGCTTTGTTTGTGGTAACAGTCTTATCTCACGCCCACAAAAATATGCGTTTACATTTTTTTTTTTTTTTTTTTTTTTTTTTTTACATTGGTAGCGACGGCTGGGTCATTGGTAATTACATAGAGCTGCGCACTGTAATTGTAATTGTCTTTTTCACTGGAGCCTTGTCAGAGTGCCACAGGGATTGACATTAACCTCTAAATTGTTGCCGAATTCCGCCATACGAACGAATAAATGACTGAAGATTAAATTCGCACGATTTCTCATACTTAATATTTTGCAGTTTTCATATTAAAGTAATATATATATATATATATATATATATATATATATGTATATATATGTGTGTGTGTGTGTGTGTGTGTGTGTGTGTGTGTGTGTATGTATATACTACACACACGTTTGTACCCCGAAGATGGGTGAATAAACACGAGAAGCGCTTGGTAGTGACCTTTTTTGTATGTCATATTCCTGTGGTATTCGCTTATACACTAGAGTCACGTGCATCTACTGAAATTTTTAAGTTTATATATATGTATATATATATATATATATAATATATATATATATATATATATATATATATATGTGTGTGTGTGTGTGTGTGTGTGTGTGTGTGTGTGTGTGTGTGTGTGTGATTGATTTTTAATTTCACTCAAATTTCTCCTCTGGTATAGTTTAGTGACATGTAACATAAATAGAGCATTGAAAAAGCATTCTCATAATAAAACTTCTGAAGTCGTCAATTGAGGGGAGAAACTAATTACATCCGCTTTATCAATTACACGTCTTGTGAGCTGACTTATTCACCAGAAAGAAGCACAAGTTCAAGCCTTTGTTGTTTTTGCCATTTTTATCTTGTTCTCACCCTCATCCCAGAGAAGTTTTCCCATCTAGTTATTACTTTCATTTCTTAGTGTTTGATAAAGTTTCCCACTTTGGATGGTCTTTCCTTTTGCTGTAGTGTTTATAAATGCATATTTGTCAGTACTGAACTCCTTTTTCATAGCTTCAGTTATGATCTGGATTTTGTCTGTACAAAGCTTTTGGGGTCTTTTCCATATACCTTGATGTCATCCATGAATGTTGAGGGGATTGATGACTGTACACCTTATCAACCAGGATGGTATTATTATTATTATTATTATTATTATTATTATTATTATTATTATTATTATTATTATTATTATTATTATTATTCAGAGAAGAACCCAATTCATATGGAACAGCCCACAGGTGCCATTGGCTCGCAATTCAAACTCCCAAAGACTGTGGTGTTCTTAGTTTGAAGCAAGACGAGGAAAAGTGAAATACAGACGAAAAGAGCTCAAACTTTTCAAAAATGAACGAATAAACTAATAAACAGATAAACATGTATTAAAATGCTAGAAGAATATTAATAAGGTAGTGATGCATTGAATCTTCACTTGAATCTTAGAAGTTGCAATTGCACGACATCCTCAGGGACCTCTGGAGCCGAGAGGTTCTACAGTGAGGCACAACGCATTATTAGTTTTGCTTGAGGTCATTGTCATTGGTATCATGGAGACAATGAACAGCGTGGTGACAACGAATCTTCGTAGAGGATTCCTTCTCTGATTTTTGCCTCTTCTAGTGTTGCCCCTGATGCTGGTATTGTTGTATATCAGTGCTGCACTATGCATTGTTGTTTCTTATGCTGTTAGGGTTGTATTGCTGCATTATGAATTGTGGTACCTGATGCGGTTATTGTTGTATTTCAGTACTGCATCGTCTTGAAGAGTAAGGATACTGAGTTGATTGCAGCTATGTTTTCATCTTGAAACATTCAATCAGCCATGAGTGAGGGCCCACGTTGAATGCTTTCTTATAAGCAGTCCATGCCATAATCAGTTTCGTCTTCCTTTTCAGACAATTCGCTAGCATCGCCTGAACTACAAGGAAGTGGCCATTGGTCCCTTTGTATTTTCTCCATCATCCATTCTGATCATTAGGAATGATGTTTCTTCCTGGTAGTTTCACAGTTCCTCACTGCATAAGGTTCCAAAGAAATTGATGACATTTAGACAGAAGGATAACGTACCAAAAATAGAAAACCTAAATATTTAAAAAGCTTATTGTATTACTTCTGTAAATCAAGGTCACTTGCAGCGTTAGAGGAAATAATTTATGAATTCTGCTAAATTTTAAACTTGTCGTTGATGTAACACCAAGTATCGTCAGATAGCGTCACCTTTGCACAGTGAATCACCATCTAGGTCTACGAGGATGGTGCAATGCTGGCAAATCAGTGAAGCTATAGTTTTGCTGGAGTTTAAGTTCAACCACTACTAACTACACCACCCATTGAATCATTTCAATGCAGCAAACTCACCAATTCAGAAGGAAAGTACATTAACATCTCTCGCAGTGACCAAGCATGATTTTGGCTGTCATGCCCGACACAATCACTTAAATAAAGGATTCAGAGAAAATAAGGAATCAGATCTCTGTAAATATAAGTTAGAGCTTTAATCAAGCAGAAAGAGACCCTGTGACCTTGAGACCTACTTCCCCGGACGGAAATAGAAAGAGGCGTGGACTTTTAGTCACTCGGGTGTCATAGATGTATTTTCTGGAGTGTCAAGTCATCGGGAGTTATTACACGTGAAAAAGGAACTTTGTCTGTGATATGTTGGCCTTTTTCAATTTTACTTTTAATGACGACGAAAAGTCTCTGGATCTCTTTCATTTTGAATGTGTATTTGTAGTTGAGAGGCGGCATAAACTTAGTATATCCTCTTGCGGTGGTGGTGTGGTCCAAGGTTTCACTGTGCGTCTTGAATTTGTTGGTTCGATGGTTCGCGCCCGTGATTCGACAAATTTCTTATCGGCTAAAAAATTCCCCTTTGGGTAACATATATGAAAATGTATTAATTCCGAGGTAGAGCGAATTAGATATTAAAGGACATTTGTAGCTCCTCGATGTATGTATATGAATCGCGGTAATGTGATATAACTATATATAATATATATATATATATATATATATATATATATATATATATCATATATATATATATATGTGTGTGTGTGTGTGTGTGTGTGTGTGTGTGACTGGTAAAAATGTTCTGTTACAACAGGATTCCATCTAATAAAAGGAGCCCATAAAAACGCCAAAATATAGAAAGTAAGTACTATATTTCAGAGACTGAAGAGAGAGACAGCAGTTTCTGAAATATAGTACTTACTTTTCATATTTTGGCGTTTTTATGGGCTCCCAGTGAGTATTGTTCATAAGTCATTCCTACGCTATGAAAGGGAAGGCATTCAAGTGCGTGGTTTAAGTTCATTTTCTTTCAGAAATACAAGCATACACATGCTGAAATGTATAGACGTAGAAATGGCATGTAGATTTAGGAAATGTATCTGCATAGCGGACCCCAAACACAAATTTAGCGTTAAGTATTCGGAAGGCCAAGACAAATATTGCCACGACCTCAGTTTGCCATATTTGAGTCAGCGCATGACGGAAGGTTTTTCCGTGAAAAACAGAATTGAGTATTCCGAGACTGTGAGAGGAGCTGGATAATCGGAAGTGGGTGATTGCTTGCTCACCGTCCGTATCAACGGATGACGTTGCGAAGGGGAAGCTGCAACAGCCAAAGAAATAGTACTTAGAGAGAGAGAGAGAGAGAGAGAGAGAGAGAGAGAGAGAGAGAGGGTGTTAGAAAAACATCAGTAATGTTAAATCACAGCAGAAAAAAAACAAAAGATAAACGTAACTAGAACCAACAGCGTTCGCTTTTTGAAACACACCACCCGTCTGATGTTTATTTATTGACTCAACTTATTTACATATCATCGGATTGGGTAGGTAAGGGACATAGTTTTATCTTCCGTCAAGATCATGCTTAGAACCATTTTCTTGTAAAGACTTTGCAATACCTAAACCTAGAGTTCTGCGTCCTTAATTGTGTTAAACACTAAAAAAAATATGTAGGGTAGCACACAGTTTTAGTACGATAGCTAATATATACATGTGTGTATGTTTGACCGAGTTTGATTATATGATATTAAATGAGAGAATATCACTGTGCAAACATAAAGAAGTCTAATTTGGACACTTATTAAGGCATGCTCACCAAACAGCATACATTTATCATTCCCATTTCATTTGCACTCGGCTTCATTTCATCGTTCGTCAATCTGTTTTTAAATCTTAATTCCCAACTTTCTGTTTTGATCAAAGCTTAGTTTTCTGTCGTTTTAAGTGTGACTTTCTTCTCCAGCAAAGGAATAGTGATGAAGAGGAATAAGTAGGGTAAGTCTTTGTTAATTGTTAATTTGTTCGTAAATCTCTTGTTCGTGCATAAGGCTTGAAGACGGGAAACCTGTTTTTACCTCATGATTTTTATGTTTCCATTGCTTTTTAAACTATTCTGTGTGTGTGTGAGAGAACTCGATAAAATACCGCAATTTCCCAAGAATATTATTATGGGGGAGAGGCTCAAGACTGCCTGATCATAATCTACTCCACCCAGTATTGTATTTTGCTGATCACTGCATCGTTAAACCTCTCTCTCTCTCTCTCTCTCTCTCTCGTTCAAGATTTCGATTCAAGGTTATCGATAAATGAAGTGCCAAAGCTGGTCTAGCGGTAACGAAAACGGTAAAGCTAAAAGGGCAAACCATGGTAGTCATATTGAAAGAAAACGGGACAAATTTATTGATAGAAAATGGTTGGTGAGGATTCCCTTCAGCAGTGACTAGTGAATGTTTCTGGCTTCATGTTGTTAATTGTTTGGTGTTTGCAATGTTTTCACCAATATTGCTTCCCCTTGGAAAGATAAAAGTGAATATAAACCTATATGATCGCTGCTTTTTTGCTGATGTTACAAATTCGGGAATTAATATCTAAAGAAAAGCGTTAATTTTACATTAAATAAGGACTTACGTCAACCATGTCAACTCTCCGAAAAACCAATTTTAGCTCCATTTATTTGCTTCTAAAAGGAAAATGAACGATTTATGACGAGTTCATGGTGCCAATGTAGATCGGGTGGCTTGTTTAGGCAATGAAAAAATCGAGTCCGGCAAAGAGTTTTCTAAATTTCTAAATCAGTTCGTACATGGATATAATATTGAAGCCCATATCTTATGATTTTAGACTTACGTACAGTACACGTTTATTCATGTCAAGATTACTCATGCAATTAGTGCTTAAGGACACACACACACACACACACACACACACACACACACATATATATATATATATATATATATATATATATATATATGTGTGTGTGTGTGTGTGTGTGTGTGTGTGTGTGTGTGTGTGTAATATAATATATATATATATCTATATATTTATATATATATATATATATATATATATATATATATTATATATATCATTCATTCATTGAATAGAATGGCTTTGTCACTGTTAACCAGCTTTTTCAAATTTTCTTGCTTCATATTTTCTAATTATTTTCTTCACTTCATTAATTGAAGAAATAAGATATATACAAAAAACGTTAGTAAAACATATCAGTAATGACAAACTCAATTAGAAATAACTAGGATAGGGTGCTAAAAAACTAAAACAAAAAACTATTTTCATGAATGCTTTGTAGTTATAATAACCAAGTTTGCCATATTGTTTTTCGCCTTTCCTCTCTTTTTTTCCCCAGACGTTTCCTCTTGAAGCTGAGGGTTAGACAGCACTCCTGTGACTTAATGTATCCTCATCTAGATAAAATTATATATATATATATATATATAATATATACATATGTATACTATTATATATACATAGTATACATATATACTATATATATACATAGTCATATATATATTTTTCAGGGATACAACATTCATTGAATAGAATGGCTTTTTCACTGTTAACCAGCCTTTTTGAAATGGCTTCATATTTTCTAATGATTTTCTTCAATGAAGTGAAGAAAATTATTAGATATTATATGAAGCAATTTCAAAATGGCTGGTTAACAGTGAAAAAGCCATTCTATTCAATGAATGTTGTATCCCCGAAAAATTGTGCCCCCAAGAAAAAAAAAAAAAAAAAATATATATATATCATATATATATATATATATATATATATATATATATTATTATATGTTATATTTATATGCATATGTATAAATATATATGTATGTATATGTATATATGCATATATATATATATATATTTATATATATTATATGTATATATTGCCATATGTATATATATATATGTATGTATTGTTATATATGCATATATATATAAATATATATATATATATATATATATATAGCATAGGTATAATATATATAATATATATATATATATATATATATATATATGTATATAATATGCATATGTATATAATGTATATGTATGTATATTGTATATATGCATATATATATAAATATATATGTATATGTATATATATATATATATATATTATATATGATTGTTTTATTTGCCAGACTGAGGATACATTAAGTTACAGGAGTGCTGTCTAACCCTCAGCTTCAAGAGGAAACGTCTGGGGAAAAAAATAAAAAGAGAGGAAAGGCGAAAAACAATATGGCAAACTTGGTTATTATAACTACAAAACATTTATGAAAATAGTTATTTGTTTTTAGCACCCTATCTTAGTTATTTCTAATTGAGTTTGTCATTACTGGTCTTATATTACTGACTCTTTTGTATAAATTTTTTTTTTACATACATGATTATTATGTTGCGTGCAGTCTTAGTAAGTTGACTCACTTGCTTGTTTAGTATGAGTAATAGTGATAATAAAGGCAGTGTTACCATTACCCAATACTTCATAAGGAAAAAATATGACTAATTGTTATGTGGAGCTATTTTTTAATACGAATTTATGTTCGTTTGTTAAGTGTGGAACAATATTCCTTGAGGAGGAGAATCTCTCATGGTAATCCAATCTTTTCTGTGGCTACGAGAAGAATGTTCTTATCTCTTACTGTTGCTGGGGAAGAATAGTTATAACCAGGTAGGATGAATCCTGAGAGAGAGAGAGAGAGAGAGAGAGAGAGAGAGAGCATGGCTGTCTTCAGAGATTATATTTAAAAGTCATGAACGACTGAAACAGGAATAGACGCGAAGGAGGAAAAGTTATATTATTTTTGGAGTAATTCGAGAGAAAAAAAAGTAATACTGGTTCCCGTGAGCTAAAACAATCTTTTAAAATTCTTGACAAGTCAGGAAGTAGGTCGTGGGAATAGTGTACACAAAAGTCTTCGCTAAATGTGGGTTGTGAGGGGGGAGGGTGGTTTTGTTATTAAAAAAAACGGAACCTCCTCTTCCTGAGTTTCTCTGAAAAAAGATTCAAATAACAAGTTACGACATCCACCTCCTTATGGCTTCATATGTGACCTTATCTATTGCTACTTTCATTGCTAAAGCAAAATGTGAATTAAAAAATATATATAAGTTAAAATAAGAGCAGGCTGGAAAAAAATGACTAAACTTAATACTAATATCTCGTGCTTTTCCTTCATATCTTTTATTGAGAATTATACTATTCGGAAAGATCTAAATAGCTAGAGAGTAAGACAAGTAAGAGAGTTGATATGAAGTTTGGCCCTACTTGAAATTTTAAGCTACGTTAATATTTTTTCTATTTGGATTAGATTAGATTAATCTATTGCAAAAGTCTAATAAGAATCATATATACTAGCAAACATATATACAGAAATTATGTATGAAAATTCGTAAAGTAACTAAGTCTACGGGCGTAACTAGCCTTGTTTCACGGGCAGAACCAGCTCCGTTCTCCCTTCTCACTACTACCCCCTTCGGAGGCGGGGGAGGGGGGGAAGGTAGGATGAAACCCCATCATAAACCATCTTACGGTCCCCCACTATAACCCTGCCAAGTTTCATGCCCATCGGACCAGTCATTTGGCCGTGATTGAATGACAGACGGACAGACAGGCATTACGCCCATTATAGTAAGATATGTGTTAGCAAAATTACACATATACGTATAACTGAATCACGAAAATTTGGAACGTGATGAATATACAAATAAAGGCAAAATCCTTGAAAGAAAGTGAAATGATGCAGTACCACCGCAAGGACTTTCGATTTCTCGTCCTTTACTAAGTAGATTGATATAAATTTGAAAGTAAGTTTACAAAGAAGGCTCGTATAACAGACGGATAGGGATTATAAAGGAAAATACGTTCCTGGAATCTTAATACACCTGGAGAATGAGTAGACCTACCCAACACACACACACACAAAGAATATAAATTATTATGTATGTATGTTTATATATACAAGGTGTCCATAAAGTCCCAGTACCATTACAAGTATTTATTGCTCCGAATGGTACAGGGACTTCATGGACACCCTGTATATATATATATATATATATATATATATATATATATATATATATATATATATATATATATATATATATACAGGGTGTCCATGAATCCCTGTACCATTCGGAGCAATAAATACTTGTAATGGTTACTGGGTACTTTATGGACACCTTGTATATATAAACATACATACATAATAATTTATATTCTTTGTGTGTGTGTGTGTTGGGTAGGTCTACTCATTCTCCAGTGTATTAAGATTCCAGGAACGTATTTTCCTTTATAATCCCTATCCGTCTGTTATACGAGCCTTCTTTGTAAACCTACTTTACAAAGTAAGTTTACAAAGAAGGCTCTTTGTAAACTTTACTTTTGTAAGTTTACAAAGTAAGTTTACAAAGTAAACTTATATATATATATATATATATATATATATATATATATATATATATTATATATATATATATATATATATATATACAGGGTGTCCATAAAGAGTCAGTGTCATTTTGGGCAATAAATACTTGTGATGGTCCTGGGACTTAATGGACACCCTGTATATATGAACATACATACATATATATAAACACATATTTTTTATGTGTGTATTTGCGTGACATACAAAACTGCGAATTTATATGCTGATACGCTTGCATATGTGAGCGTGTACATCGTGAGAGAGAGAGCGAGAGAATAAAGAGAGAAAATAATAAACCCAACGTTCTTGGAGGCAAAAATGATGTGAATGGATCGTGTCTTATTAAAGCATTATAGTATTGTTATGGTAAAGTGAGGAGGCACCTGCAGGGTGGTTGAAGAAGGCCTTTGTGGTTTCCAGCGGGTCAAGGTCTTCCTCCTCCTTCCTCAAGGTCGGTGATGAAAAGGAAAGAATCAGGATGGGAGTTCAGGGGGGAAATGAGGAGTATTTTCCTTGTAAAGGATTTTTTTTATTTTTTATTTTTACTTCATTGACAATTGTCTCTCTCCGCTAGGAAGAGGGAATCAGCGCACTTGAAATTGTTCTTAGTTTTTTAGATAAAAAAAATTTACAAAAATTCTATAAACGGTTGAAAATGAAGGAAATGACCCAAAATAATAAGTTCGGAGTTGCAGTAAATGATTACTCCTCTATTCAGAAGAAGGGGAGGAAGAACTAAGTGGAAAATGAAAGAAACGCGACCCTAATTGAGGTAAATAAAGGGAATATTCTTCACGTGGAAACAGAGAAGAATGGCTGAATCTTGATGGTCTTGGAGCACAATGCCAAGGTGGAACGTCAAATGTACTCCTGCGAAGATTCAAACAGGAATACGATTTTTTGTCACCTCTCTCTCTCTCTCTCTCTCTCTCTCTCTCTCTCTCTCTCTCTCTCTCTGCTGTGGTGTTTGCGTATGGTGTGCCTCCCGAACAGACAATTTGTTTCCATTTATGTATAAGTAGTTTTTTGCAACATTTCCATTTTTTTTTTTAAGTAACATTTCCAATTTTGTATTGTTTCCGTTTAAAGGAACATTTCCCATTTTTTATTGTTCCGTTTAAAATAACATTTCCAAGCAAGATTTTGCGTTATCAAATGAACGTTTTAGAGGATAGATGTAATTACTTTTAAGCTGATTCATTAATACAAGCGATACATTTTCGTTAGGAATTTTACAGTTTAAGTTTTAGATTCATTCATTTAAATTGAGTGTTTTATCTATGATAAGAACTAATGATGAAAAAAAAAACACTTTTTTTTCATTTTTTAAATATAAGATATTTTTCGTCAGTTATCCTAGTTATGCAAATAATAGGATGAAAGAATAAGAACTCTTTATAGCGAAAGCACATTCATTATTGAACAAGGCGTGATATGATCTCCAGGTTACTCGGGGCACGTGATAAAATCTATGGTCAAATAGAGCCTTGTTTCACCAACTAAAATTAAAATAGATACGCTATATTTTATTAGAAACCATTTTTCTGTTTAAAATTCCCATTATTAATTTTTTTACATTTTTCATTCTAATAAATAAATCATAAATATCCTATCCTAAAATTCCTGTATCTTTAACTCAACGCGAAACACCTTTTTCAGATATTTTCAGGCTCTTCCATTGGCTTTCCTACACCCCCCCCCCCCCCCCCACCTTCCCACCTCAACAAAACAAACAAGAACAATAACAACAAAGTAGCTTGTAGGCTTACTCCTCGAGTAAGCGAAAAGGCCTATAATTAGAAATTGCAGGATTCTCTAAAAAACCAAAGACTACGAGGAAATTTTATATTTTAAAGTGTTTTATTCATAACTGCGGAATACTTTGGAAATATTAGGAATGTGAGGTAAAGTAGACGATTTTCAAGTCTAACATTGAAAGCATTCCTAATTTACATAACAAAAAATTCTTTGAACAGAGAATGGTATTCAACTACGTCCAGGTGCAGTATGAATATTAAGCGGAAATATAGCCCCTTTTTGCCAAGGGCGAAAGAAACCACTTGATAATAGGAAGTTGGAAGTTGCTGGCTGCTACTGATAATACAAAACCCTTTTGACTTTGTGGTCTGGCTGAGGGAGATATATGGCATAGGGGCAATCTTCGGGTTCGGTGTGTCATGGCTGTTCGAGTACAAACTACTTCCGCGAACTTCGGGAAATATTTCCAGGTGTTCTTCCCTTTTATTTCTTTATTTCCTTATATTTTTTAGTTACTTCTCCCGTTTCTGGATCGATGATCTACCTATTGGTTTCACAGAAAATCTTCTTTCAAAAAAGAATCTTGTATTTTATAGGATGAGACCTTTGTACGATTTTACTCATCTGCTTCCCTGAGTTTGCTGCCGTGGTAGACAGTTGTATGCGTGTGTCTGTTACCTGGAATTTGTTGCGTTGCCAGAATTATTCGGCAAAAATACATGAAACGGTCGCTAAATATATACTGTGTATGTTTGTATTTGTGCTGGAGGTTGGTTGTATGTTATAGCAAAACTTTATATCTAATTTATCTACTTTTTCTCTTCCATGACTGATTTTTTATTATATATATATATATATATATATATATATATATATATATTATATATATATTATATAAATATATGTGTGTGTGTGTACATATATATATATATATATATATATATATATATATATATATATATATATATATATATCACACGATATTTGCGTATTGGATTTATATTAATGGAAGACATTATATTCACCATTACGTTTCATGCACCAAATATTCTTCATTTGGTATTTCTCATTATGGAATATCTTTCAAAATTACGGAGAGAAAGCATTATTTTAGGTTAAATGTTTGGCCGAGTTTTGTGATGAGTTAGACTTGGATCAGCATCCGTATTTTTCGTCTAGTTTTCCTCACTTTTCATCTATGGTAAAATTCATAGAGTAATGAAGACAATTATTATTATTATTATATCCATCTTCCTTTCTTTAAGAAAAGTATTCTTCGTCGTCCTACTATAATTGTCATAAGGTCTGGGTTTTGCGTATTCGAAACTTGTAAAACTTGCAGGAAAAGAATCTTGGTATAACTTCAGGAAAAAAAATTAAGCCATTTTGTGAATGTTTAAGACATTTACGTACTTTCAACCCGTACTTTCCCTTCTAAGTTTTGATCGTTTCAGGGAACCCGTCACACAAAAATTTAGCGGTAATAGTGTCAGACATCGTCATTAACTGGGCAAAAATCTCCTTTTGAATTAAATAACAACTCACGTTTCTGGTATCGAGACGAGTCACTGGGAGGGTTGACAAAGTGACTTTCAGAAACTGGATGAGAAAAGTGATCGTTCTTCGGATCTATCAATTAAGGAGATTGTAGCTTCAGCCTTCTATCTCCAAGTTGTTCCTGTCTCTGGGCTTCGTCGGGATCCGGTTTTCGATGGCGAGCTCGGGAATCATTATTATTATTATTTCAGTGGTGGAATCCAGCTAATGCGCTAGCTTTGACGACCATTTCGCTTACTCGGGGAGTAAGCCTACAAACTACTTTTTGTTGTTGTTTTTGTGGGTCTGAAAAAGGCGTTTCGCGTTGAGTTAAAGGTACAGGAATTTTAGTTGTGATTTATTTATTAGAATGAAAATAAGAAATAGATAATGTGCACGTTAAACAGTATACAGCAATTATTTCTAATAAAATATAATGTATTTATTTTAACTTTTGTTGGTGAAACAAGGCTCTATTTGACCATAGATTTTACCACGTTTCAATTTACGTTAAGTTAGGAATGTAATGTTTACAACTTATGCCCAAGGAAAAATCTTGCACGCGTGCCGAGTAAGCTGGAGGTCGGATTACACCTTTTAGGAATTCAAGTAAACTTCCTCGCTTTGTGCCAATGGGGATTTTGAATCATGAATCCCATTTTTAACCTTCTAAGCTGATATTTATATTGTATTTCTATTTTTTTTTTTCACACTAGTTTTTCCTATATTGCATTTCACTTCTGCTTATACTTCAGTACTGAATAAGATTTAATTTTTCTTGATACTTCCTTTCTTTTCTTCGTTCGGAGCAGGATTTCACACTTATTTTTTTCCATTTCCTTGTAGAATGAAGTTCTTTGTATATTTTGTATATTTTCATTATGTATTCGAATGGGTATGCTAGATCTTTGAATTTTCTCGTACCTTGTCATTCGATATTTCGTGACTTGTGTTGGTATAATATACTTCATCTTTTGAAGACAAGTGTATATATATTCCAATTATGCTATTCTTTATACAAGGAATTTTTTATTTTTTATTTTTGTGTTAGATGCAATTTTGATTTTGTGCTTCAGTGGCTCATCGAATTAATACTACGTTGATTGCTATCGTTTGTGGACTTAATTAGGTGCCTTATACGAACGTTTTTTTTATACAATTTTCTTTGAAATGTGCATTTCTCATTTTTCCTATTCTTCTTAAATTTGGATTATTCTAAATTATTTTATGCGCACTATGATTAATAATAATAAATAATAATAATAATAATAATAATAATAATAATAATAATAATAATAGTGATATAAATCCTTATTGGGAGAGGTCATGAAAGTAAGGATGCTGCAATGGTCAAGAAATGCCTGGGAGCAACTCCATATTAAAAATGGGGCGCATTTTAATTAACTACGTGCTCCAAATAACCTTGTAATTGGGGGCACGATTTACCAACTGAAGGACGCCCATAACTATGTCATAGAGACCCTTTGCACCTCTCGGGTGTATACAGGCGATTTTGAATAATAATACATCCCTCTTTCTCTCTCTCTCTCACTCTCTCGCTCTCTCTCTCTCGTCACATTTCATTCATAACCTCGAACGCCAGCCGAGTCATTTTGAGTGAAAAGCAACCTGACATTCCAAGTCATTCAGAGTGAATGAAGATGTGGAAGGAATCAGGGTGGAGTGAGTGAACATGGGTTGGGGGGGGGGGGGGAGAGGATGGGGGGTTTTGAGGAGGGCGAGGCAAGGTAGTAGTAGTAGCAAGTCTTCCTTTGCTTTCCACACACACACATGCACACATTGGTATAGGTAGATAGATAAAGAGGGAGACAGTATGAAAACTATTGACTGACCTCAGGAGGTGTGAAGAGAGAGAGAGAGAGAGAGAGAGAGAGAGCGAAACATATTAACGCTAAAGAACAATATTAATAAGCTGGTAATGAAAGATTTAGGAACAGGATGTATGACAGCTGACAAGGATATGGCGTCACTAATCAGCAGCAGTAGCTGATGCACTAGGAACTCTTACCTGGGAATTGAAGGGCAATGCATTAGGAATTACAGGGATGGCAGCCGTATTTTACCAGAGAGAGAGAGAGAGAGAGAACGTCAACATGTCATCGGGTGGAAAGAGGGAGAAAGAGAGAAAGCGACGATAAAAATATATGTCAAGAAGAGAAAGAGAGAAGTCAACTGTCATCATCAGGTAGTAAGAGGGAGAAAGAGAGAAAACGGTAAGAATATACGCCGAGAGAGAGAGAGAGGAGAGAGAGAGAGAGAGAAAGTCAACATGTCATCTGGTGGGAAGATGGAGAAAGAGAGAGAGCAATAAAAGTATGCATCAATAGAGACGGAAGGTGATAAGTTTAAACATACAGAGAGAGAGAGAGAGAGAGAGAGAGAGAGAGAGAGCGTGTTTACGACTCTCTCCGCTCCTTGAATGGATGACGGTGTCTCTGATAATTGCTTTGACAACCTTGCAAAGGTGTTTGAGGAGAGAGGAAATAAAGAAAAAAAAAGTTAAAATAGCACCGTTTCCTCACTATTGTTCCTTTTCTTCTTCCGCCGTTCATTACAAGGGATAGAGGTTGTGGGGGAGGGGGGAAGTGGAAAAATTCACCTTTTGCTCTTGTTGAGAACGTATGTACTATACTCATACAATAAGGTAACGCATTAATGCATGGAATTGTTTACATGAGCGTACTCACACGGTTCTCGCCCGAAGATTTTCACTATCGAGTCTTCTCTCTCTCTCTCTCTCTCTCTCTCTCTCTCTCTCTCTGTTTATACCTACGCCCATTGCTTTCTCTCTCTCTTTATGTCTCTCTTGACGTATATTTTTATCATTTACTCTCTTTCTTTCTCCTGCTTACCACCCGATTACATTTTGACCTCTCTCTCTCGCTCTCTCTCCAAATCCCTTCCACACTCTTCCTGTCTCTCTTGGATTATATTTTTATTGTTTTCTCTCTTTCTCCCTCTTAACCACCTTATTGAATTCTCTCTCTCTCTCTCTCTCTCTCTCTCTCTCTCTCTCTCTCTCTCTGAATATTGCAATATGATATGGTACCCACACTATCAAAAGGATATTGCACAAATAGAGAGTGTACAAAGGTCCTTTACAGCTAGAATAGAAGAAGTTAAGGACCTAGACTACTGGGAAAGACTACAATCCTTAAAATTATATAGTCTAGAAAGGAGAAGAGAACGCTACATGATAATTCAGGCATGGAAACAGATAGAAGGAATAACAGAAAATATCATGGAACTAAAAATATCAGAAAGAGCAAGCAGAGGTAGATTAATAGTGCCCAAAACTATACCAGGAAAAATAAGGAAAGCACACAGGACATTAATCCACTACGCACCAGCATCGATAATGCAGCGTCTATTCAATGCGTTGCCAGCTCATCTGAGGAATATATCAGGAGTGAGCGTAGATGTGTTTAAGAATAAGCTCGACAAATATCTAAACTGCATCCCAGACCATCCAAGATTGGAAGATGCAAAATATACTGGAAGATGTACTAGCAACTCTCTGGTAGACATTAGAGGCGCCTCACACTGAGGGACCTGGGGCAACCCGAACGAACTGTAAGGTCTGTAAAGGTAAGGTCTCTCTCTCTTACTCTTTTTGTCTCTCTTGACGTATGTTTTTATTGCTTTCTATCTTTTTCCCTCTGAACCATTATTGCATTCTCTCTCTCTCTCTCTCTCTCTCTCTCTCTCTTCCTTACTCTTTCTGTCTCTCTTGACTTATGTTTTTATTGCTTTCTCTCTTTCTCCCTCTTAACCACTATTGCATTCTCTCTCTCTCTCTCTCTCTCTCTCTCTCTCTCTCTCTCTCTCTTACTTCTTTCTTTTGTCTCTCTTGACTTATGTTTTTATTGCTTTTTCTCTTTCTCCCTCTTAACCACTCTCTTCTCTCTCTCTCTCTCTCTCCTCTCTCTCTCTCTCTCTCTCTGTGTTTATACCTATCTCTTCCCCACTCTTTCTGTCTCTCTTGACTTATATTTTTATTGCTTTTTCTCTTTCCCACTCTTAAGCATCCGATTACATTTTGACTCTCTCTCTCTCTCTCTCTCTCTCTCTCTCTCTTCTCTCTCTCTCTTTGCCTTTCTCCCTCTTCCCACCCGATCCGTAGCAGATGTCGATGAGCAATCTGTGATCGTGGCAAAGCGTATAGGCGCAGCAACAACAATGAAGTCGGCAGAGTTTTTGAACGCTACCTTCCCTAGGCTAACCTTGCCCTGGGCTTTATGCTGATGCGAGGTCATTCAGCCTCCTCCTCCCCCTCCTCCTCCTCCTCCTCCGTCGTCGAGCATCGTGGCGGCATCGGCAGTGAGCGGAAGGAAGGAAGAAGGACCCTAATTGTGAAAATGAACATCTGTTCGATTGGTTTCACTTCGGCCGTCGAACGTCGTTCGGTTCGTCGATGCTTTGAGCTTGCAAGAAAGCGTTAGAGAATGAGTTTGTTTTGTTCTTGCTCTGAGATTTCACCAAACTGTTTTCAGTCGTGTCAGATATTTCACTTATGATTCAATCTTGATGTTGCTTTACAAGTTATGGACCTGAATTTCTTTACTGATATGTTGGCGTTTCGTATCAGTCAGGTTTTAAGATAACGTGTCTCATTTGATCCTGTTAATATAATTTCTCCTTAGTGAAACTGGGGTTCAAGTACAACTCTGATCTTCCTTTCCACACTTACGTCGCTTTTCACTTATATATTATTTATTTTATTTTATTCTATTAATTTTTTTTAGGCTTCATACTGGAGAAGAATCTGATCAATAATTTTACAGATTTCTCCTTTTAGAATTTATATATTGTTCGGCAAAATAAAGTTTCACATGTAACTCGATATTTATTTTGCTTTTTTATACTATAGACGTGATTTGGTGAACTAAGGTTCCCCATCAGCAGTAATTTCAACGCCTAGACTTTCCATTTTGTTTTTCAGCAAAATATGGGTTCACTTGTAAGTCAGTATTGATTTAATTTCTAGTGACCTAATTTGTTAGTTTCTGTGATGTCCTGCAGTTGCACAGAAACATATTGTTATATAGATATTGTTATATAGATAATTTGGCATATCCTTTCTTTTAGGCTTTCAGTTTTGATCAAATTCACGACTTATACATAATGTCACTCAGTATAATTTATCGAGTTTAATAAACTTCGTAAGAACAACGTCTTAGACAATTTCTTTGATATATTTGCTGCTCAAGTGAATTTTTCCTTTCTTTCTTTCTTTCGTGGTAAATTCACATCAAAAATAATCTAGTGAAATATTGATTTATATACCTACCGAAGTTGGTTGCTATTTGGCATAGCAAGTTGTCCTATAAACAAATCTTTGAATAATTGATTTTGTCTGCTCCTGGTCTGATATGATTTTCTCAGTAACAAATTCCCAAGTCAGAATTTAAAAACACTGATTCTTTCAACTTTCATTAGCCAGTTTTCTCTTGACATATGATAGTTTTGGAATGCATTAGAGATAGTAAAAGAATTATGATTATCAGTTGCAATTGTCTGATCATGAATTTTATTTTGATTAAGTAAACAATCGTTTAATTCATGTTTATGATCCGCTTAGTTTTCCATCGCCAAAAATTACAATTTCTTCGGTTAATTTTCGCATGACATTTTTATGCTCTATACACACACATACTATATATATATATATATATATATATATATATATATATATATATATATATATATATAGATGTGTGTGTATAGAGCATAAAAATGTCATGCGTAAATTAACTGAAGAAATTGTAATTTTTGGCGATGGAAAACTAAGCGGATCATAAACATGAATTAAACGATTGTTTACTTAATCAAAATAAAAAGCGATACTACTGGTCCAGCTCTCGTTCGCCATTACTGCAAAATTAGTACACACACACACACACACACACACACAAAGTTGTTTTCAAATGTAAAACAGAGCATAACTCAATAATATCGAATTCACTACGTAGTAACTTATAAAAAATCTTAGCACCTACCGTGTCTGGAAACAAAGGCTTAACTTTTATTTATTTATTTATTTATTTTAGCGTGGGTGACAGTGACTCTACCCACTCAACCATCAAGATTCCCGAGTGGATAAAGGGACCTTAAAAAAGGTATGAATTCGAACTGTGATCATGTTACTTATAATTCGGTTTGGTTTTGTATTATGAATTCCATATTATTGTGATATACAATATATATATATATATATATATATATATATATATATATATATATATGTGTGTGTGTGTGTGTGTGTGGTGTGTGTGTGTGCGTACATCTGCATATGTGCATATATAACAATTTATGTATATAATATATATATATCTATATATATACTATAATAATTTAATATATATATATTGTATATCACAATAATATGGAATTCATAATACAAAACCGAATTATAAGTAACATGATCACAGTTCGAATTCATACCTTCTTGAGGGTCCCTTTATCCACTCGGGATGGTTGAGTGGGTAGAGTCACTGTCACCCACGCTAAAAAAAAATAAATAAATAAATAAAAGTTAAGCCTTTGATTCCAGACACGGGTAGGTGTTAAGATTTTTTTATAAGTTACTACGTAGTGAATTCGATATTATTGAGTTATGCTTTGTTTTACATTTGAAAACAACTTTGTGTGTGTGTGTGTGTGTGTGTTTGTGTACTAATTTTGCAGTAATGGCGAACGGGAGCTGGACCAGTAGCATCGCTCCGTGACTTAGGAAAGTGAGTGACAGATATGTTTGTTGCTTGTACTCTCGGTGCCCGGTGTTGGGCACTGCTGAAGGGTGGGTGGGTTGGTGGGAGGGTGACCTTAGGAGGAGGGGAGGGGGAGGCAGAATAGGAGGGACAGCCAAACACGGGGAAAAAGTGAAGGCGGAACTGTCTCTCGGGGTTCCTCCGAAGAGAGCTGCCGCTGCTGCTGCCCTCCTCTCTGCTGTCTCTGAAGTCAGTGTGTGCCCAGACGTGAAGCAGTGAAGATGCTCCCTGCCGGTGCCTTCTGAGTGCGGCCGTGCCCCCCTCCCCTACCATCCGGATATAGTAGTAGTAGTCTTGAGGACCTTTTTATCGTTCAGTTCGAGAACGCATACTACTCTTTATGGACACAGATCGGAAATAATTCGACGGATCCAGGGATGCCTCGGCCGCAGAAGATTCCTCCTCGAGATCCCTCGGAGTCTTTCAGGTTTGGAGAACAATTTTTACTGTTATTCGACTTCGCGTTCGGCTCCGCTGTTCCAGCCAAAGGTTCCACCAGCTTCTCTGGTGTGATCGTGACCAGCATAACGTATGGCTTTTGGTCCCTGGGGGGTCATGCATGGCTGGGCCGTAGTCGTTGGGGGTGCCTCTAGGGGAGACTGTGCTGGAATGGAGTGGTGGCCGTGCTGCTGGAGGCCCGTATCCGGGCAGCCGTTGAAGGGGGCTTTGGGCTCTTTAGCTTTTATTGGTCATTTCGTGAATAGAAGGGACCGGTCAATACTGAAGTCGTCATTGCCTTGGCATTATTACTTCTCAGTGAATTCTGGAAAAGCTCTCAGTTCTCAGTGAATTCTGGAAAAGGTAATGTATCGAAAATTGATGACAGGATTTTTACGAGATTCAGTGAAAGATATTCATCGGGTGACCTTTTCCCCAGATGATTAAATTCCTTTAGTTTGTGCATGTATTAGTAATGTAAGAATAATACAGGGGAGACCAACGTCAACCTTAAGCCTTTTAGTGGCTGTAACATTTCTCTCTTAGAATCCCTGGCATTCCCCTCCTACAAAAATCAACCCGAGTAGAATTATTTTTTTTTGAAGCCCGGCCGTCGAAGTGAATGCCAATCGAGCGATGTCCAGAGGGGAGACAGCCAATGGGCAGGCTTTTAGCGTCTCCGGCACTCATTTCGAACCTTGTCATCGGGGTCACATCGGGAAAGTGTTTTGCACGCCCAAACGACGGTTTTACGAGCACCCCAGATGGTGCCCGGTGACCTTGGTTTGCTATCAAGAGACCCTTTTTGGAATACCAAGGCGTTTTACGCCTAATTGTCGAGTCTGTCGCCGATGCGGCCCTTTTAAAGATGAATAGCCTCTCTGGTAAGTGGTCCAGCAACACAGGTGACGCTACGTCTTTGATTAGAGGTCGTCTTGTGTAACTTCTTTCACGATGAATTGCAATATTAAACAGGGTCTCTTAGGGTCTGTATTTTTCCCAGTTTGCTGTTAAATCAATTTGTACCTATCGGTGCGTGGGGCGAAAGTTGAGTGGATTGTAGAAGTATAGCAGCTATCGCGTCCGTTCATGTGCTGCTGATAACTCGTTTTTGAATATCTGTCCGACCAGATAGATTTATGTACGGTTTTGTTTTTAGTGATTGGCTGTTGATGGAGATGAAGTATTTCATTAGCTCGCGGGGAATACTGGAGTAACGAAGTGTCATTAAAGATATCCGGAACCAAAAATTTTGTGGGATAGAGTGTGTATAGAGAGAGAGAGAGAGAGAGAGAGAGAGAGAGAGAGAGAGAGAGAGATGTGGGGGTGTTGGGTATCGAGGGAGGAGGAGGAGGAGGGGGAGTAGGAGAGGGGGAGTAGTTGAGGGCATGGCTAAGGGGCTCTGTTGGTGTTAACTTGACGAGAGTGAAAGGAATGACCTCTGTTCTCCCTGGACTCCCACAACACCCCCCCTCCCCCCTCGCCACCTACCTCTGCTATGACCATTGAGAACCACAGGCCCAGTTCACGATGCCCGCTTTTTATCTCTCTCTCTCTCTCTCTCTCTCTCTCTCTCTCTCTCTCTCTGTATTCACGTCACAACTGAAGTTGTTTTACTTGCAAAACACCCTTGTTGTTCTTTGCTGCGCATTTGGAAGATTTCGCGCTCTGCCAAAAGTGATTTGTCAAACCTTTAGAGACCTGAAGAGGCTTAAGGTCGGTCACCACTTTCTTAGTGTCACATGTGTGTGTTGTGTTTAGAATTTCGACACTGTATCACTCACACAGATGGTGTGTGAATGGTGAATTGATTGACATTGTGACAGGCGGCATAAGAGTATGTAGGTAAATGCAAGTAGTTATAAATGGTTATTGCAATTTGACTGGTGATTATTCACAGTCTTGATAGGTCATATTAATTCCTAAATCTAAAATGAGAGGAGCTTGTTCACAAAATGGGCTCTGAACTCCTACGTAAAGTGACGAAGGCTGTTTGACCTTGTCCTTATAAACAATGGTAACATGAAACCTACCTCCGTACACTCTTTATTTATTTGGTTTTACTTATGTTTGAAATGCCCAGTCGGCTGCCCATAAAACAACTTATGGAATATGGTAGTTTTTTACAATCTACCCTCTATATAAATTATCCGTAAAAGATTTAGGATATGTACGTGTTAAACTGAAGCAAGTGTGCACTTGAAACTCAACTTGTCAACTAAGTTATAATGCTGAGGAAATAGTGATCTCAAATTCCGAACAAATTTTTTGGATACGCGATTCTAGTCTTCAAGGCAACACTCGTCGGTATGTGTCCCTGTAACATATTTTTGGCCTTAATTATAGATCACGTTTTTCATATTAAAGGTGCGTGTGCTAGAGAGAGAGAGAGAGAGAGAAATTTTGTTCATTATACGAAGTAAGGCACATGTAAAGTCAAGCTATGTTGAAAAGGCAAGCATATGCGTTTTCATTTTGTAGACGAATATTATATATATATATATATATAATATATATATATCTATATACTATATTATATTAATATATATATATATATATATATATATATATATTTTATATATATACAATATATTAATATATATATATATATATATATATATAATATATATATATAGTAGGTCTAAGCACATAATCTGCATAGACCGAAATGCTCCCACACAAATACACACACATACACGCACACATATATATATATATATATGTGTGTGTGCATGCATGCTTGCTTGCTTGCTTGTGAAGGTTGCACACCTGTGATGCAAGTTTCTGGCGAAAGAAGTGTACTTAGTGAACTCGGTAGTGTGGATGTTCGCAGACTTACTCTTAAAGTTGGCGAGAGTTGAAGAAGCTGCAACGACTTGTGAGATTATATAGATAGAGTTTGGGGTATTTCGGATATTTGTGAGACCAGAAATTTGAAAGTTAAAATTACCGAGATTAACGTTTTGAAGGCAGATGGAACGTCAGAGAAAAAAGTGGAGCAAGGGATTCTCTACAGAGTATGTTGGAAGAATCGAGAAATCTGATGTGTTAGGGATTTTTGTAACCTGTAAAAGACGACTTTAAATGAGGAAGGCCACCCCTCACAGAACTGGCTAGGAGGAGATTTAGCAAGGTCTTGGTAAAGTGTTTGGCAAAGCAGTCTCTGTGGACGCAAGAGTTACAATGCATAAAAGGATAGTGGAGCAACTCTCCCGTCTGAAAGAAGGTAGATGTTGATGAGGTAGTCAGCTGTTTATATACATAAACGCGGAGTGGGAAATATTGGGAGAATGAAGACACGCATACACGCCATGATATGAATGTCATGTGTGGAAAGGCGTATCTTGGGTTTTGAAGTTCTTGGTTCACATGAAGTGATGGTTGAGGTATTGGACTGAAAGTATTAATGCATGAGATTAGGGGTCTAAAACAAAGAGTGCGGGAAGAACGACTTTGAAAAAAAAGGTGATGTGTAAGAATGCTTAAAAGATGTAGGAAGCAACGGATTCTGTGGACATTTTCTAAGGCTCTCTCTTGGGTTCCTTCTTGCGTCATCGATATTGGAAGCTGAACGCGATAGCGAATGTTGTTATTTCTTATAGAAAAGAAACGTTATCGGTATATGTGTTGTGTGCGCGCGTGTATACATGTAGACGAAATTGCAACAACCACAATGCCCTCTTAACTTCTCAAATTCTCTCTTTTTTGAAAACGCTTGTCACTTCAAAGCCTGGAGCTCCAACTTCAAAGTTTTTTTTTTTTTTTTTTTTTTTTTTTTACGAAACCAGGCGACATTAATTTAATATGACACCTGCACTGCATGATAATAGCAATCGTCGTCTACGCACGCACCTCTTACCACGAAAAAAAAAAAAGAAGGCACACCGCAGGATGTAGTATATAGACGAATAGAACAGAATTGAGGAAGAAACGAGAACGCAGCGTATTATTATTATTCAAGGAACAAAGCCGTCTGAAAGTGGTCATCGTTATGCTAATTTCTTTTTACTATATTAAGCAAGGTGAAGGCTGCCCATCCCCCGCCCCCCTTCTTTTGGCAGCTGCTACTCTCTCGTTGCGTAGACACCATCCTAGAGGACGCGGAATTAAGACGCTACTAAACTCCATTTTCGTTCGTCTTAATGGGGTCTTGAAGGAGGCTGGGTTTCGAAGGTGGGAGGCCGACTTCTCTGCGTTTTATTTTTTTTTTTTTTTGCTTTTTTTTTACAAAGTAGGATTATCTATGCACTTGAATAAGTGTTCTTATGTCTTCATATAATCACGTTAGTATGTTCACACACACACACTATATATATATATATATATATATTATATATATTATATATATATATATATATATATATCGTGAGTCGAAAGGTCTTGCAGTTACTCCAGTGTTTGTCTTTCCCTCGTGGCTTATTCCTTTATATATGCATTTATCACGTTCCAAACTTTCGTGATTCAATTATACATATATATATATATATATATATATATATATATATATATATATATATATACATATATACATACATACATATATAAACATGATATTCACCAGATTCCCTTTTTCCCCCAACTGAATAATGTGTGAATGTGTGTGTGTGTGTGTGTTATTTCGTACGTAAACATGAGTATTTTTCGTCAGCATCTGCGTGAATGCGCCTTGGCTTGAATGTATGGTTTATCGTCGTGTCCGAAGTGTCGAAACTAGAGCCAAGAACTGCTGTGTACCCTTACAAGTATATTATCTCGGACCGCAAAAGGTCACTATCGTGAAATGCGTCCGAGATTGGTCGGCTTCAGCTGCGCCGTTTGTGTGCAGTGAAGGGTGTAATGTCTTTCAGACAAGCATTTGCAGGTATGAATGTGGTAGAAGAAAGCAAAGGTACAAGGTCAAGAAATATGGGCAGGAGAGCTTGAAGGCTGACTTACCTCAGAGACTGTCACTTAATTTTAAAAGAATTACTGGCCCAAAAAATAAAATGCGCTTGAAGTAATGGGCCGTTCTTACCGAGATCATATTTAACCTTATTCTGTTAATTTACTGTCTTAATATAAAAGGATTATTCCGTTGAACAGCACTTATCCTCTCACATTTTCACGTAAGTTTCTATAATTCATTAACGTTCAATGATGCATTAACTTCCCTTACAGAAATCTATTCATAATAGATTTCTGTAAGTGCTGTAATGTATTTTCGTTTATGGTATTGGAATTCGCGTGTAGATTTGGTTTCTAAATGAAGAGATCAGATGACACTTTGAAGGTTCCTTAATATCAACAAATCATCTTATTCGTAGTTTGCTCGTCTTTGGTGGTGATGCGAAACCTCTCACTCAAGTCCTCTAGTATATTAAGGATTAAAAATCATATTCCAGCTTAATCCTTTGCTATATTTGAGTTTGACATAACCTCGATGTATTGAAATTGACAAAAATAAGTTGTTCTGCTACCTTTAAGGAAATTCCTTCATATTCAAAGAGGGTATGTCATTATTTCTTTCCGCTATTATTTCTGGGACACATTACTGCCTGGCTAGCTATTGTTCTTTACCAGCTCTGACCACATTAATTTAATGAACAAAGTTCAGAAGTGAAGTGTTATCTAGTTTTTGTTATCATTTACGCGCTCTGGCACTTCTGTGAAATTTATGCCCTTATGTTATGATAGGTTAGTATTCCATGATGTTTTCAAATTTTCGAGAAAACACGGTAGAAGTTTTCCGTTTTTGTTTTCGGTAAAATAAAATCATTGTGCCGGCTATATCTGTCCATCCGCCATCAGATCCAAAAAGAACTACAGAGGCTAGAAGGCTGCAAATTGGTATTTTGATCATCCACCCTCCAGTCATCAAATACACCAAATTGCAACCCTCTAACCTCAGTAGTATTTTTTTTAAATGTTAAAGTTAGCCATGGATCGTGCATCTGGCAGCACTTTCCGGGGGCATGGGACGTACCCTCACTCTATCGTATATGGCGAGTGACTGAAACGCTACCGGTCATAGCTCTGTGTTTTATAAGTTGTATAGGCAAGTCGATTGCGCCGAGGTTCCATCGGCGCTTTTTTTTTTTTTTTACCCGCGCACTTTTAAGAGATCGGGTGTTTTGAAACAGAAAAAGAGTTAGGCAAGCCTATTTTCAAAAAATCGAAAAGCACATTTCACTGCCATTTCACTCGCTGAAAAGTTGACTTTTTCTTTCATTTGCTCCCCCCCCCTCTCTCCCCCCTCACCCCCACCCCCCTCCCGAAAAATGGCCTCAAGAGAAATGGAGGAAATTATTGGCAATTTCTTTTGACAGAACATTCTCCGTTCGACCCGGGGGAGACATACTGTGTTTTTGTATGAAAATCTTCCGTTTATATAATAAGGAATGTTTTGCAGTTTTGGCACTGATTGAAGACAAATTACCGTACCGTGCAATGTACGTAATTTCATTTATTTTTTTTCGTTTTTCATTTTTTTTTCTTTTTTGCCTAACAACTCATATGATTCGTTCCGTTCGACATATCAGGTTCATGTTGCCGTTGCCTCTTCTCCCTCTCTCTCTCGCTCTCTCTCCTCTCTCTCTAGCTCCTCTCTCCTCTCTCTCTCTCTCTCCACCTGGAGTTTTCTTCTGGTAAGGTTAATAACTCTTGAATATTAATTAGGAATTTCAATATATGAAATGAGGGCGTAGATAGACTTGACCTCACTACGATGAGAGGCTTCGTCGTTGACAGCTGCTGCCGCTGAAGGCCTGGGTTTTTTCTTTCTGTTTATTTTGTTATTTTTTATTTTTATTGTTTTATTCTCTGCTTTTTAGTAATTGTTTTGTGATGAACGTTCTTATTGTGCTAGTGTTGCCCGACCTTTATATAGTATAACATATTATATATATATATATATATATATATATATATATATATATATATATATATATATAAAGGCTGGATAACAGCAACAACAACGAAATACGACACTTATGATAAAGTTAAATCTTTAAAAAATCAAATTTAGGATGAAGACGATAACAGAAGCGTGTTGTTTACCTTTTCGAAAATGGATGCGAAATTTAGTTACGTCTAAATATTCGTCATTGTTTCGTAGTTTCTCCCTGGGCATGGGATTTGCCTGCGTAAGAATTAGGTCATGACTTGCATGTCATTTTGTTTTTGTTTTTGGTTTTGTTTTGTTTTGTGTATTGTATAGTGTGTATTTCGTTTATAAATAGGCGGGCGCATACACAACTAATCTTTTTCGGATAATTGTACTAATTTGACGTCTTAGTTTTGATATTAGGTTATAAGGCTGGGTCTTTCTCTCTTGATCTCTCGATATATATGTGTGTATATATGTGTGTGTTTTTTAAGCTGAAAAGTATATTTTTTCACCTCAACATCTCTTTTCTGTTGTAGTATTTCAGGTACAATTGTTACTTTTATGAAATCTTTTAGATTGAGTAAAAGATATTATGTGTCTTCTTTGATCAATTAGTTCAGCAACCCGCCCCCCCCCTCCCTCCCGCCTCTCGTCCCTTCAGTTCTGCTTATTTAGCTGAAATGGATTTGTTTCACGTTATTTGTGACGGTTATTTGGACGTGTGCAAAAAAAAACATTCGACCGCAAAATGTGGACAGTTTCTGTGGCCTTTTACGTAGGCCTTCTGCTGTCTGGGAATCAGGATTATGCTTAGTTGTATAATCTTTCAATTTATTTCATCTTTATCTATATTGTTGTTATTACCTGAAGCTTAGAGAAAAAATTGAACTTAGTCATAGGCTTACATTCCACGTTACCGCCTCCACCTGCCCGCAAGGCTTTGTATTTTCTGTAACTCCTGGTCCGTGAGAGGCCGTAGTACATCCGTACGAATTCTATAGATTTGTGGAATCGTCTCGGGGCATCAGTCTTCCCTTTTAAAAAGCAGAAGTATTTTTGACAGAAATCAGACGTAGTACTACCTATCATTTATGTCATTTCTGTATCTACTCGATTGCTTCCGTTTTTCTTCCTTTCCGTGTGACACGATTACGGAGCGTAACTGCCGCATTGCCAAGCCCGAGTGACGCGTTTGCGAAGGTTACGCTCGACACGACGACTTTTTACTCTACGGCACGAAAGCTGTGGGAGGTTTCGTCGTTTTTCAACCGGTCTTTCATCTCAGAACTTTTGCTGGTGTAAATGTGTAAATGTCCGTGCCTAATAAGAGCGCTTGCTTCAAGTTCCAGCGAAGAAAATACGCCTGTGACCCCGAAATGGGCAGATCATTCGAACAGATGTCGAGAGTCCTTGCAACAGTGCCAGGCTGGAAATGAAAGACGCAAAATGTCGGAGAGTTGTGTGCGGAAAGATCTCCACTTTAGTCGTATCTCGTGTCGCGAATGCGTGGATTTAGACGGTTGGTTTCGTCCACGGTATTCGGAAATTCTCGCTATTCTTGAATTTGCACAGCTGAGAAAAAAAAAGCGAGAATTGTATACGAGAGAAACCAAGTCATTTGTACAAACAGCGTCTGGTGACCCTGAAAGTTCCACTCGTCAGTAAGTGCCCCTGAACACAGATTCCGTCCTCACCGACATCCTTCTACGGGGCACGACAATCTACGTACACACTTCCTTCCGGGCCTTTCGTACCCCCCACACATCATCCCCTCGCCCCCCCCCCCCCCTTCCCCCCCGAAGAGCCTCAGATGTCAAACAAACACAAGCCTCCATCGCAGCCCACGAAGTCAGCTGCCTCGTCCACTTCGTCTCTCGTGAATAGATTTTAAAAACTAGATGTCGGAGCGACCCTTAGTCACCTTGCTCTGGAATGCTGCTGTTCGACTGTTACTGGTGTAGGACCACGCTGAGATGGCTTTTCTCCTTTTTAGACACACGCAAAGAGAGAGAGAGAGAGAGAGAGAGAGAGAGAGAGAGAGAGAGAGAGAGAGAGAGAGAGAGAGAGCCGATGTAAGTTGCGGTGGAAGTGGTATTTGAGTCCAGCTTTTCATTAGTAATTTTTTAGCCTCTCTTCCTTGAACGCGATCAAACTTATCAGAAGAGTCTACAGGCCCGACTTGAATTGAACTGTACTTTGCTTTTCATAGCAAACAGGTCTGAAGCTTTGCGGAAAGTTATGCGGGCTCCAATTAGCTCCCGACATTGTAGCGACATACTTAATCAAAGGTCACCTGTTGCGGACGGAAGGAAATAGCTTAAACTGTTTACTCCCCATCTTAAGTACTTAATCAGTTTGCCTTGGAAATGCAGTGGCAAATAAGTGCGTCGACTTCCTAATTATGCATTTTCTTCCTTAAAGTTTTTCCTTTCGTTTTGTTACGTTTTATTATTATTATTATTATTATTTTATTATTATTATTATTATTATTATTATTATTATTATTATTATTATTATTATTATTGTTATTATTATTGAGAAGATGAACCTTCCCATGTGGAACAAGCCCACAAGACACATGGGCTTGAAATTCAAGCTTCCAAAGAATACGGTGTTCATTAGAAAGAAGTAACAGAAGGTAAAGAGTAATACAGAAAGGAGAAATCATCTAATAACAAAAAATGAATGAACAAATAAATAAATAAATATGTAAGTCAGTTATGAAAACCAAGAAGAATTGAGTTTTTGAGGTTCAGTCGCACAACAGGTAGAAATAAAAGAACGTGTGGAACTGAGAAGAAGTTCCATATTAATCGCATATTGGTGCTTCTGCCGTTCAGCCAAATCTACATAGTTGCTCTCGGCAGGAAATGGGGCTCAGGGATCAGTTGTGAATGTGAACGATCCCCTGCTAAGATACAACTTACGAAAACTTGACAAACGAGAGACTGTCTGTTGGTATGGTATTTGCGTCCCACCTCGGTGGTCGCGGGTTCGATTCTCGGCCATTCCATTGAGGAGTGAGAGATGTGTATTTCTGGTGATAGAAGTTCACTCTCGACGTGGTTCGGAAGTCACGTGAAGCCGTTGGTCCCGTTGCTGAATAACCACTGGTTCCATGCAACGTAAAAACATCATACAAAAAAAAAAAAGGAAGCATGAACTTAAAACTTTAGCCAGTGCCATGGCCTCAGTGCCATAATCCGCCTCCATAGTACTGGCTCGAAGGATTGAGTTCTTTGGCTTGTGAACACTCGTGAGGAAACTGTGTTGGTTTTCTTTTATTTTCTGCGCAGGTTTTCCGCTTTTCGGTAGATTGCTAGCTAAGCTGGCGGCTTGCTACCTGGTTTTATAGAGACCTATGCACATATATATTTTTCTACTAATGTTTATTACGTGTTCAGCTTCGCGCCCTAGTCGGAGGGCTACGAGCCCAGGGGCCCTTGAGCAAAGAAAATTGGGAAGTAAGACACGAATTACGATGCGGAAATAACAAAGAAAAAGTAAAATGCAGAACAACAACAAAAATAAAGCAAAGTGAAATAGATAAGACCATTGAAAATAAGACATGGTCTGTAAACACACGTGTCTATGTATGTATTTTATATATATATATATATATATATATATATATATATATATATATATATATATATATATATAAAGGTTTTTACCACGAAGGAAAATTGAAAAGCGAGACAGCTTTTAACAATTTTCCTGTGGCAAAAACCTTTATTTATACATAGCATCACGTTTTATATACTTCGTGATCAAGTTATTCATATATATATATATATATATATATATATATATATATATATATATATATATATATATATATATATATATGTGTGTGTGTGTGTATATATATATATATATATATATATATATATATATATATATATATATATATATATATATATACAGGGTGTCCATAAAGTCCCATTACCATTCTGGGCCATAAAAACTTGTAATGGTACTTGGACTTTATGGACAACTATATATAAATATATACTTCTATTTTAGATGTAAATGAAACTATATGAGCAACTGCAACACCTTCTGTAGCAGAGGGGCCGACAGGGACGAGGTCTTAGAGAAAGAAAAAGTGGATGTGAGTCCTAAAGGACACTGCAGACTCGCCTTTCTAAAGAGGAGTGTGGGTGAGTGAGCACACACACACACACACACAGTAAGTATGAACAAATGTAATGGGCAAGACAGAGAACCGGGAGATAATGGAACATCCATCACTCTTTTGGTGTCTCACAGGCTCAACCCATCCATACCCTCTGCTACAACCAGGAAGTGTATCTCCCAGACACGCAAGGTTGCAATAATATGCCCATTGCTGTAATGAGGGCGTTACTGAGTAGCAGCAACTGACATTTGAGGTAGAGAGAGTTACGTCACACCTCTTGACGTTCGCATTGTGTAGAGTAGATTTTGAGAATGATTGGCTTTTTTAACTGGTTTTATTATAGCGCCTCAGTGGCGTGGTCGGTATGGTGTTGGTGTGCTACCTTTGTGGTTGCGAGTTCGATTCTCGGTCATTCCACTGAGGTGCGAAAGATGTGTATTTCTGGTGGTAGAAGTTCACTCTCGGCGTGGTTCGGAAGTCACGTAAAGCCGTTGGTCCCGTTGCTGAATAACCACTGGTTCCATGCAACGTAAAAACACCATACAAACAAACAGTCAATCCACCTGGGAACCACTGTTCGTTGAATGATGCATCGTTGCTTGGTTTCATTTTAATAAATACCTATCAATGGATCTTTCCTCGATAGTGACCCATTCGGGCTTACCGTAAAAACATAAACAAAAGACTATATAAATATAAAGATATGACCTCAAAGAAATATTTCCCAGGTAACGAATCCCGAAACACCCTTTGGGGTCACACTATGTAGGAAAGATCCCTATTAAATACCAGCAGCTATTAAATTCACTGATCTTTCGTTAGCCAACAATATTCTTTTTTTCTCGTATATAGTCTTCTACCATCTGTTATCATTCTGTATGGGGAATATAATAAAATAGGAATGCTTATATATATATATATATATAATATATATATATATATATATGTGTGTGTGTGTGTGTGTGTGTGTGTGTGTGTGTATATGCGTGTTTGATAACAGCGTGATCTGATCTCAGGCTTACTCGTGACACGGGCAAGATTTCCCCTCATGCATAAGTTGTAAATATTACATTCCTAACTTAACGTAAATTAAAACCTGCTAAAATCTACGGTCAAGTAGATCCTTGTTTCAACAACGAACATTTTCAGAAATACGCTTTATTTT
The DNA here is from genome assembly GCF_015104395.2 of Macrobrachium nipponense. NCBI lineage: Eukaryota > Metazoa > Arthropoda > Malacostraca > Decapoda > Palaemonidae > Macrobrachium > Macrobrachium nipponense. The sequence goes on along the minus strand of NC_061102.1, from coordinate 50,560,235 downwards.
ATTAGAAATAAGTTTTCTGTACAGTTTAACATGCACATTATTTATTTTTCACATTTTCATTCTAATAAATAAATCATAAATATCCTATCCTAAAATTCCTGTATCTTTAACTCAACACAAAACACCTTTTCCAGACCTTTTTAGGCTCTTTGTCAGACCTTTCCTATCCCCCAAACATGAACAACAAGAAAGTAGTTTGTAAGCTTACTCCCCGAGTAAGCAAAAAAGCAAAATAATATAGTTCAGCAGCCCTTGGTCTTAGCAAGCCACACAAAGAGAAGTGTGGTTTAACGTAGCTTCTCTCTGTTCTGCCAGCTGCCAGTTTACACTCATGATTTGCAGTGTCCTTGTAACTGATACCTCCGTTGCGCTGTCTTTCTGTAGCATTCGTCTACCCAAGTTCCAAACTTGGAACCTTTCATCTACCCTTGAGTGCATCTGCGTCTCTTATTCGTACCACGGTAATTGTACCCTGAAGGATATAATTATGTAGTCATCAGGTGATGCTTTTGGCCAAGTAATGATTGTTTTCTTGTTCACTTCTGTAACACTTTCTCGGCCTCATGCGTCATTTTGTTTCTAATCAGATCATTCAAGCTTGAAAATGTTAACGTATTATTTGGTGGTACTAGTAGTAGTAGTAGTAGTAGTAGTAGTAGTGTGTGTGTGTGTGTGTGAGCGTGTATGCATAATTACTCTCGCAGGGTCTTCTGTACGCGCATGAATAGGTGTTTTATTCTGTCTGCACTCTCTAAGGTCTTAGAGGGCTTTTAATTTTGTTATGGTTTACCATCTGAAATCTCTTTGCTTTGGATAAGTGTTAATGATAGGTACCCTACGTCCTTGATGCTCACGAACTTCGCGAACATTAATGTCTGGAGATCGCCAGTGCGTCTTGTTTTATGATGCTGTCTGGAACTACTGAAATCCTTCTGTCTTACCTCTGGCCTTTGGGGAGGCAGTCGGTGGGAGATTAATGGAATGAGTTCTCTCTCTCTCTCTCTCTCTCTCTCTCTCTCTCTCACACACACACACTTTTTTCATCTTCCAAATAAGTAAGTGGGTATAATGATCACAATTACTGGGCAGCAGTTTTCTTTCGACTTATTAATTGCGTCAAAAGTCGGGCATAGCGAGGGAGAAATTCTTCCTCTTGAGTGTTGTTGCAACGTTTGGGTTTTGTGCCATTGCAGGATGTCCGTTTCGTTCCTGGTGCTGCTGCTGAGGGTCAGGATCGATTGACTAAGCTGCTGGCCTCACAGATATGGATCAGGAATCGTTAAGGGGTATAGTGCCGTCTGTGCACCTCATGCACTGCACTGTAGGTATTACTTAAAGTTCTTTGCAGTGTGCCTTCGGCCCCAAGCTTACCCTCTCCTAACAATTGATTCATAGCGCAACTGCTTTGAGGTTTTCCTCCTGTTACGCCTTTCAAACCCTTTACAGTTAATTTCCGTTTCAACGCTGAATGACTTCATAGGTCCCAGTGCCTGGCCTTTGGCCTAAATTGTATGTTCAGCAGAAAGCGTTTCAAGGAATAGAAATTCCTCTTGGCTGAACGTTCTTTTGAAGAAAAATATTGTTTCTTGTTTTTTTTGTTTTTGTTTTTTCTTTTTTAATCTTGGGTTCATAAAATTGCGTATGAAAATAGCCTTGGCATTAGAGAGAAAACTTCACAGAATCATATGTGAAAATATGACGAGTCATTGCCTCTCTGGACACTACACACACACACACACACACACACACACACACACACACACATTGGGAGGCTACGAACTTTAGGCTCCTTACGAAAAAGGAAATTATTTTGTTAATTTTCAAAATAAATCCGGTACGTCTGAACTTTTCCTTCGGGTAACTGGGAACAATGGACGGTTTCATTTTATAATATAAATTATAGACGAAGGTAATTTTACATGCCCTTTTTTTCCAAAATTTCAGATCTCTCTCTCTCTCTCTCTCTCTCTCTCTCTCTCTCTCTCTCTCTCTCTCTCTCTCTCTCTCTCTCTCAAGCTTTGAATGAAAATTAATGGCAAAGAAACCTAATGTGCCCATAGTTCTATTTTCCTGTCTGTCTCTTCCTTATAGTTCCTTGCCCTCATTCAACAGATCTTCTTAGTTTTAATAGCTGTCAAAATACTGTGCGCATAGTAAGTTATGAAATAGAAGACGATCGACCTTTTATTCCTCAGCCAGTCGCTCACGATGACTAACTGAGTAATGTGGCAAAATGCGAAAGCTCCGACAATGTACGCTCACATTTGCAATCCCCAAGAGCTGACCCGCTCTACGCAAGCGTCAGGTAAATGGACTCTGTTACATTCGAGTACTTTCTCCTCTTTGTTGTGAAGGTGCCGGCTGAAAGGAAGGAGGTAAAAGGTATAGGGAGGAGAAGGTGACGGAAGAAGAACGAGGAAAAGAGAGAGGGACTTCGGTGAAGGGGGACGAGGAGGAGACCAAAAGATAAAAGTGTGAGGAGTACAAAAACGAATAAGCTCAGCAGCCGAAGTAAGAGGAGATGAATGCCAACGTCACACAAATGGCCCAGAGGGATCTTCATCAAGAAATGGAAAGGAAAAGAATTCGGTGAAAGAAAGAATGCATCATAGACAGCTCATGTGGCTCGAAGGGTCAGGAACCGAGAGAGGAGAGAGAGAGAGAGAGAGAGAGAGAGAGAGTGATAACACTGACGAGAGGGTGTTTTTGTGGAACCTCTCAAGTTGATTAGAATTGTTGACAGCTGATAAAATTAAATCATCATTAGACTGACTTAACGTTTTTGTTTTGTTTCAAGTATTTCTGCTTTCTTATTTTCGTCAGTTCATTCGTGTGAATTCGTTTGTCGGGTAAGAGAAAAGGAGTGAGAGAAAGAGCCTTTTTATTTACATCAGCGGAGATGTTGAGTTGTCTAAAAGTCCTCTACTATAAGAGAGAGTCCATCTCGACTACGACACCTGTTGCACACCCTCCGAAAACCACCTGGTTTATAGGGGTGCGGTCATCACACCACTTTCATCCCCCCCCCCCCCCCCCCCCCCCCCCCCCCCCCCCCCCCACCCCCCCCCCCGCCCCCCCCCCCCCCACCCCCCCCCCCCCCCCCCCCCCCCCCCCGCTTGACCCCCTAGCCACCATCACTACACGAGACCTCTCTCTCTCTCTCTCTCTCTCTCTCTCTCTCTCTCTCTCTCTCTCAGTATGTATATTGTATCACAAAACTATATAACCCTATACAAGGATGTTATTTCTCTTTAGTTCAGTGATTCGCAGCAACCAAATTTCATTTTTTCAAGAACAGTTATCTGTAATCTGTACAATTCTTTCATTCTGTCTTCATTCTGTAGTTCGAGTGAAATCGTTACAAAATGACTAGAGTCCAGATTTTGTTTTTTAGGGAAACTGTTTATCACTGAAAATTGCGCTATTTGCAGTTAAAATTGTTGTACGTCATCTTTTTTGTGGCAGTGTATATTATTGATTTGATATTATCATGGAATTTCTACAGAATGTATGGGTCTCGGTTCGTTTATTTGGGTTTAACTGGTGTTGAAACGTGTTTCTTATCTATTTAGTCGTCTGTGGTACCTTTGATGAAAACTGTATGCTATGCATTCTTTTGGCTCTGACATTATACGCCTGCAAATTTACAAAAAAGAAAAAAAAAATTATACTCTTCAGTTTGATAATATATTCAAGATTATAACATGTAACATCTCTGTTTCGTTTATTATAGATATATATATATATAGATATATATATATATATATAATATATATATAATTTTATGTATGTATGTATGTATGTATGTATGTTGTATGTATGTATGTATGTAGGTATGTACTTGTATGATGTTATGTATGTATGGATAGTATGTATGTATGTATGTATGTATGTATGTATGTGTATAAAATATGTATACCGGAACCCTTGGATTCATTCTAGCGTATATTATCCATATACGTCAAACATGTTTTAGTTTCATATCTGCATTTTCCGTAATATCGTAGCTTCTTTCTTCAGCGAAATTTTTTTTTTATCTTGACTGGCAGGTTGATTGGGCTCATATTAGCGTCTTATCATCACCTTGACAAAGCAAAAATCAAGGCAAGAAGTTAAGATAAAAACGAGAGAGTTTCCGTTTTTTTGTCATGTTGGTTCATTTTCTTTTGTCATTCAACTCCGTATCTTGAACGTATCGGGGTTATTTATATACAGGTGTTTTTGTGCTTTTCATTTTCTGTTAAATTCTGTGGATGATATTTTCATTTTTGTCTCTTTCGTCTATTTCTGGAATGGAAAACCCTGAACACAGCCAGTACTTCCATTCAGTCTGGTTGTGCATTTTTAATGGTTTACTGCTTAGTACTTTTAATGTAAAGGACCTCGCCTTCATTTTCCTCTCTCTCGCTGCGTGTACGTGCTTTTTTTTTCATATTTACGAAGTATATGAATTTACTTGTATGTCTGCATTTCCAGGAACCAGGTGTGGTTTTTCGTGATTGCTTGCATCCATTAATGATACATAAGTTTTCTTGTGATTCTGTCCGCAACTACAGAATTTCTCTGTACAAATGTGAAAAAATGAGCCTTTGCAACGGTACCTCTGTAATGTTCGGCATTTTCCCTGTAGGCGCGTTTCCCTCTCGCTGGGCGGAAATGGATGGAATACTTAAGGAAACAGCTTCGGACGCTGGATGCTTAGGACCAAGGTCTAGAGAACCGCTTCCAGAGCCTCGTTCAATTGGACATTCTCTCAGGCGCTCACATGATTCCGTGTGTGACTGAAAACCGTACGTGCGTTCCTTTCTTATGGGTTCTTTGCTTGAGTCCTTGCATATTGAATAAGAGAGTGCATACAAGCAGCTGTACGTATTCGAGTCAAATGAAATGCGGAGAGCGTCATCTGCAAACGTGCTGGTGGTCAGCGATTGCTGAACTGTATTTTTTGTTTTTTCTGTTAGCCTTGAGAAACTGGTCTGGATAAAGGACAGTCTGACTATGCTATCACACCTTGTTGAGCTTTATTGATTACCTCGCCAATATCTTCACGTTTTAATCGAAGTTTTCACGACGCCAAATCTATTGCATGGTCCGAGTAAATCATTATTGCACATCGCCATAGTTTCGGATCGTTTATGCCACAGAACTTTGGTGAATTGAAGGGATATGGCGGCCTTTGAATCGCCGACGTCTTCCTTGTTTCCTGGCGATCGTTAGCACGCCAGGAAATCAGCCTGGCGAAGTCCATTGAGTGTCGTTCCAAAATTTATTGCCGTCAATATTGCCCGTTAAGGCAGAGAGGCCGAGGGTCAGCCCTAATCATCTCGGTGGCCCTGGTCAGAACTATTATCCCTCCAAGGGTCAGACCTACGACGGCGGCGACGAGAGAATGACTCACCCAGCCGGAGGGCAGACCATTCCATATACAGGTTCTCTTAAAAACCTCCCTCCCTGTGTCTCTCCACCCCCCCTACCCCCATTAGTCCAGTCCCCCCCTCTCTGTCTCATCTCCCCCCTCTCTCCCTCCATTCACTGAGTGCCTGCCAATGCCACAGGAACTCGCTTATTCAATATTCCTAGTGGCGGCTCAACGAGGACTGTACTTTTGAGAACTTCCCCGGAAGCTTGTCAGGAGCCGCATCTGGAATGTCCCCGTCATGCCCAACTTTCAAGTGTAACGGAAAACTTTTAGTTCTGCATTGACGTTCGTTCCTCTAATTGTTAAGATGTAGTTTGCTGCTAGACGAATGATAGGACATTCAGGACCTCTGGAATGTGATTTTGGGGCGCGCGAGACTGAACTCCCGTGTGAGGGGATTACCTCATCGCCTGTCGTTGGTGGAAAAGGAAGAATGAAGCAGGGGAGATGCCCACTGGAAGCCACTCTTCCCTCCCCCCTCCTCCCCCTCCCCTCCCTCCCCCGCCCTTCCTCCCTTCTCCGTCTCGCTTCGAAAAAGATCAGCAGTCCTTTCCAGATTTAAAAAAAAAAAAAAAAAAAACAGCCTGCGTCGAAACATATCTCCAGATCTTTTCAGACAAACGTCGGTTGAATGATGCTGGAGACCACCGAAGAGATGTGGCCCGAACCCATTTCCAGCGTTCCACCTGGAGTGGCGCCGTTCTGAGAACAAATAAGGGATCTAATAAGAAGCGAAGGCCTGGCTGGCCCCCCCCGGGGACAGATTTCGTAGCCCAGACACCCCCCCCCCCCCCACCCCCACCCTCCCCCGAATGTGGGCATAGGAGGAGGAGGGGGAGGAGGAGGCGGAGAGGCGGAGAAGGAGGAGAGGAGGAGAAGGAGGCCCTGGCCGATGCTAGTCAGTCCACCTTGCTGACCGACACCCAACCCTCGCGCTCTGCCCACAGCTCCCACAAAAACCTCCATTTTCTCTACTCCAGTTTCTCCTTCGGATTGCCGTATTGAAAAGAGCTTGAGTGTGAAGTGATTCTGGAAGGTGCTGTGGGTCGGGAGGACGAAGAAGTGATCTGGTTCCGTTCCGAGCACCCGCAGAAGAAGACGAAGAAGAAGTGCAGCATAACTATATCATCAACAAAAGCCGTATTCACTTGGACGACCTCAGACATTGCAACTCACACGCACACACACACGTACGCACGTACTGGCGGACCAAGCCCATTCATATTATCTACGTCGAGAAAAAAGGCTTCATAGTAGGTAATAGTTACTCTGAAATGCAGTATGCAATAAAAAAAAAAGAAGCTCACTACTTTTCTTTCAGTTTTCGCTTGAAACGTTCTAGTGTTGCGTGTGGTGTAAATATAGTGCGTGGATTCATTTACGCTAACGTCGTAACATAACTTGAAACCATCGTAGGATGATTAACAAATTGAATCGACGAACGGCATCACAGAAGTTAAAATGTTCACCAACAGACTCCCTGCATTAGAGCGGTGTGGAAATATATTTGAAAATTCGTCGAGCTTCTTTGAGATAAGTTTGGGGTATATCGATTCGGTCTGCATCTTATAAAATCATTTGATTTGTGTCAGTTAGCAAGATACCCAGACTGAACCCGATGCATTTGAAGGCTGAAAGAGGCCGCATTGTCTGAAAAAAAAGAGTAAGAATATTTTCGATTGGGAACCTTCCTCAGTCAAAGGACCCATGACTAAACACTTTCCCTCCCTCGGCGCGTTGCCAAAAGCCGTGAATTAATTTTTTATGCTTTGGAGAACATTGCATCGCCCTTGCTTGAGAGGTTCAAAGAACGCAAGAGGAGGTGAGGCTTACGGGTGACTCCCCACTTACCTGTGCTTCGTGATAATGGAGACCTGCAGATTTTGAGGGACGGTGTTGTATCGCTTTCTGAATCTGTCTGATGCACCTAATGAGCAGTCTTCCAATAAGACAGAACTGAAAAAAAATGTGATCTGTGAATAAAGACGAATTCTTTCAGTTGATTTAGAGCGCGAAAATGTACAGGAGAAGTCCAGTTATATAGTTGTGAGAACTTGATTCCTGGAATCTAGATATTCAGGTAAATGCTGTCTATATACTTTCAGATTCCGAGGCAAAATCAAAAAGCTTTTCGTCGTGTCTAGTGTTTATGAATCCACATCTTTATCCCTGTGCCTTCTTGCGCTTTGGATTTTCTTTCTGTGCCTATTGTTCCCTCATGTTTGGTGATATTGATTTCATGGCGTCTTCAGAAACAAATTGTCAGGCTTGGCGGCTTGTTTCGTAAGTGTGTAAATGGTACGGATATTAGCGTTGAAAATCCTGGGAATATATTAGGTGTAAATAATGTAAATGCATTTCTTTGCATATTCATTTCTTTTTGTGGAATATAATAATATATTATACTAATTATATAATATATATAATTATTATATAATTATAGACTATATAATATTATAATAATATTATATAATTATATATATATCATAATATAATATATATATATATAAATATTATATATAATATAATCTATATATACATATATATATAATATATGTAATTTTAATATATATATATATATGTATATATGTTATATATGTATCTATTTATATCTATCTATCTATATATATATATATCTATCTATATATATATATATATATATATATATAATATATATATATATGTATATATATATACTAAGATATATATATTATCTATATATATATATATATAATAATATATATCTATATAGATATATATATATATAATATATATATACGTATATATATATAGTTTTTAGGAGGTATGCATCTCAGAAAAATCTTGATAATTTTTATTTAATTTTCGTTAATTGAATATATATTCAGTGTACGTGGTGTTAACAGTACATACACACACACACACACACACACACACACACACACACACACACATTGTATGGATGTCTTTTACCGTAATACAACAGTATAATATGACGATGAAAGGCCCTTTAAAACATTATTTCAACGTTGCAATAGTGTTTTATGGGCCTTTTATTTTCACTAATTATTATATATATATATTAATATTAATTATTATTATCTATATAATTAATATATATTATATATAGAATTGTATAAGATATATTACAATACATATATACACACATATATAATATATATATATATATATATATATATATATATTGTATATATATACGCATATATATATAATATATATGTGTGTGTGTGTGTGTGTGTGTGTGTGTGTATGTGTAAATAAAGGCGATGCCACGGAGGAAAATTGAAAGGCGAGAAAGCCAAGAACTTTCGGTCTATCACGGCCCTTTACTAAGTCAAGGGCCGACCCTTTACTAAGTCAAGGGTCGTGTTAGACCGAAAGTTCGTGGCTTTCTTGCATTTCAGTTTTCCTCCGTGGCATCACCTTTATTTATACATAGCATCACGTCTTATATACTTCGTGTTCAAGTTATTCATATATATATACGTGTGTGTGTATGTGTTAAAATTCTGAAGGTGATTGCCATTTGAGTAGGGGCCGTTTTAATCTGTTGTTCCAAAAGAATGTATGTTCACTATGAAAGAGACTAATAAGCGATATCCAAGAATTTGCTGTGCAACATTAATTACCGACGGGGCTTCCGAAATTCCATGATGCTTTGGGACAGGTAGTTTATGGAAATAAACTTGTAACAACTGATTCTCCTTAATGGATGTGTGAATATAAGAGGGGACGGTGTAATTTTAATGTAATTTTTTTATGAAAACACTTAGATTTGGCCTGAACGCTTGATGACCATCTAGTATGACTAAACAAATGAAAATACGTATGATATAAAAGCAAAGGCGATTACTTTGAATTGTGTCGAGGGTTGTGTTATTTATCACTTATATTATCTTCAGCGTTACCGATGTAGGTCGATTAGCCCTTGAAAAAAAGTCCAGCGGGAAAAAATGAGTTAGTGTCATCAACTGTAAGGATTTTGAATTATCAGTGACTTATTAATTATGTAACTACTGTCATGTTTTCACACATGTTTCTGGATGTGTTTTTTGATTCATTGCCTCTGTCGTTTGAGGGACAGGTCGGCGGAAACGTTTGTCGTTGAGAACTCCAGTCAAAACGTTCGGTAACAGGTTTGTGTTACCTCTGACAATAGTCTAGTTGTCCGTACTGAGAGAGAAAAAAAAAACATTTTCCCGAGAGAGAGAGAGAGATGTTTGCTTCTTTCCTTATATACCAGAAATGCACTGGACTCCATATTTGTATTTCCGAAGAGGAGACGAGGGTATAATACCCACGTTTTCTACTTCCCGTTCGCTTTAAAAAAAAAGAAAAAGAAAAAAAGCCTTAGCCTTTTTAGCATTTCCCATTTGATTATTGTCTTAAAATGGATGTTATCGTATGATTTATTTTGCTTACGTTCATTCTATATTTTTTCACTAGTGCTTACTGATGAAAGTAACTGAAACATAATATATATATATATATATATATATATATATATATATATATATATATATATGTATATATGTGTGTGTCTGTGTGTAATTGAAATAACCATAATGCCTCTTAAATTCTCGAATTCTCCTCGATTTTTGGGGGGTACGCATGTCACTACAAAGCCCTGAGATCCAGGCGGAAGAAATATAAAGAAATTATGATGTCCGGTAGCGGGAAATGAACCTACGCTACCATAAGCACGATTCTACATATATACTGTATATATATAATATATATATATATATATATATATATATATATATATATATATTATATATATATATATATATGTATATATATATGTGTGTGTGTGTGTATGGTTTCCTTTAAGTAATTGTACTCTCTCCGTACATAGTTTAATTAAAAGTGCATGTTCTGTCTCTATCGGATTACCTATGGATAATAAATCAAAGTATGAAAATCTAATAGAGAAAATTATGGTCTCATCACAGGTGATCTGAAAGCGGAAGAGATTCACGATTGTCTTTTAAATGTTCCTCATACGTAATTCTTCTTAAATGAAATTCATGTGTTTTGTCCCTTGTGTTTTTGCAGGAGGTAGAGGACCACGTTGAAGGTCGCACTGACCTGCGTGCCCTGACAGAGGCCAGGGAAGGAAGAGGCTGGGAAGTGGCCAAGCCCGAACGCCGTTTAGTGCACGAATCTGCTCGGAAGTGGGGAACTGTCGACACAGAGGACGTACATGAGACCAGTCGAATACAAGTAAGGAATATTCGCTCACACGCAGTTGAGCGTCCTCCAGACTCCTCTGGGAGTTCAGTTTAAAAATACAGAGTACACTTTGTCTTGCGTGCTTATGGGCGCAACTATGGGTTGTCTAGAGACCGCCAAAGGTATTTGCAGCTTTCTAATCTTTCTATCCATTTTCTGTGACACTTTTGAGGTACCCCACCATATGATTAGTCTCTTCATTAACCTATTATTGAAAGCTGTTTACAATTGTATTTCCATTCTTCATCTACCTTGAATTCGAAAAGGTTTTGCTCTCGTTTCGTTCAGATGAAATTAATGAGATAAAATACAATTAGAAACAGCCCTCATTTTCGAGAAGATACATAATTCTGATCTTTGTTTACCTATTTCATTCCTACATGTGAGGTTGAGCATCGGGCCTTTTCCCAACCCCTTTATTGTTTCTCATGATCTTAATCACCCAGTAAAATTTTTATTCAAGCCATGTGTAGTCCCATGTTGTGTCTTTCCAACTTCTGCACAAAAAGTGGCTTTTTCATTGAAGCGAGCACTTGGAAGATTCCTAAATTTTAAACATTGAAGTCAAAATGCACTATAGTCTTCAGCTGCCAGGCATCTTTTAATTCTCGTCTTGAGGTTTTTAAGCTGCTTGCCGTGAAACCTTGCAAGCTCCCACTTTTTTTTTATGCTATTTTATTGCAAAACAAAGAAAATGTCTTGTTCTCCCTGAACTTACAACAGGACGTGAAAGCTCTTCATTTTTTTTTTTTTCATTTAAGGTAGATGTACATCATCAAAAACATTGTGCAAAAGTTCCATACTCTTTAATAAAATGACTTATGATATTTTCAGTTTTTTACTGAAAAGGTTAGTCATGTTCCTGTTCTTTGTCTCTGCTAGCGTTTACCGTAGTGATTGTGATTGGAGTTTACAGACTTTTATGCTTTATTTTCTTTTGATGAATTCGTGAAGTCTGTATAAGTAAGACTGAACATTTTTGCACTTATTTATGCAGGGTAGAGAACGAGTACTCTATCGCTCACGAGATTATCGTCCAGGGCTGAACATTGCTTTCTGTAGTGCCTCAAGGAGTCATTCTGTAACCTGTATTCTGTGCTAAGAATGCCTTCCTGTCTACAGTTTCTTGTCTCTTTTTGGAATACTGTGCTAAGAATATCTTTCTGTCTAGTTTTTTGTCTCTTTTTTCAAATAATTTTCCAAATCATTATTGATTCCACATTTATCAAATCCTTTTGATGTGATTACCATGTAGTTAACCATAAGACCACTTATTTATTTTAGTCACTTAATATTATTCATCCTCAGATTAACATGGTATAAAACTGACAGCCAGTCATTAGGACATTCTTTTAAAGTCCATTCCATAACTTGTTTATAATGTATGTCCCGTTTTGATTTCGATCTTGTATAATTTCCATTTACAGAATGAGATTATGTGTTAAATCTGTGTTGATTTGTTTTCATTACCAACTATTCATTCCCACAGGATGGCCATGTAGTGACAGAGACTGAAAGAACAACACAACACGAAGAATACGAAAACGAATCGCTCCCGGATTCAGGATCGTCCCTTAGTGACGGATCTGTTCATGAAAAAGTGAATGAAACTCAGCATAACATAGTACATACTAAAGACGAAGATATAGTAGAGTACTACGCTGTCCCTCGTGGTGGTACTCTAGCTCAAGGAGTTAAAGTAAGCTATGAAGTTTTAAATAAAAAATGTGATGTTAGGCTAGGTTGGGTCAGGTTTGGTTAGGTGAGAAATAACTAATATACAAGTGCAGTTTAATGATTCAATTTTGACTTTTTTCACGTTTTTGAATGTTGAAGGTGTTTGAGTTTATCTTTTTTCTATAGGACTTTGTCCTTTCCTTAGTTAATGCCGACAGGATAACCTTAAACTCCAGCATTGTTGTGATTACTTATTTCATTGCTTATTTTCAGCTCGGTGAAGGAATGCACGTTGTGAGTGAAGACTTTCATGAGGATAGGGAGGGAGAGGAGTTAGACTCCCTGAGTGAACGACTTCGCAGAGCTCGACGATTAGGAGCCCTGAAACCAAAGCCTAGAGAAACACCAGAGCGAACAGATGCACTAACTCGTAAACCATTAGATTATCACGAAGAAGAAGAGACTCGTAAATCAGAAACCAATCGTTGGCTAGAAAATCACTTTGGAAGTGAGTCTGGTCGGTCAGGAAGCTCTCATCACGATCTGGAGGAAGAAAGTGGAGTTCATACAGTAGGTGGCAATATTATTAAAATCACAATGAGTCCTCGACCAGCAACACCAGAAGATCAGCCAGACGCCGCTCCATCGGGAATGCGTCGGTGGAGCAATGCCCCTCTGGCACCCAACCCATCAGATGAACCTAAGGCCCCTCCTCCACCACCCCCACCAAAACCAGCAGGGTCATGGACACCTTCAGCACCCATTTCATCACATCAGCCAGTTCCACCAGGAGATGAGATCACAGATTCGATGATTGCTGCTGCAAGAGCAAGATTACGAACCACAGGGCGAATTTTAGATGAAAGTGACCAAAACACACCACCTATCAGCCCTCCTGCAACCAATGGGTCCAGATACACTAGCCTTTCAGAAAGGGTTCACGGAATTTCAAAGTCATCTGGAGGTACTTTCACTTCACCACCAATGTCTCCAACAGGAGTCAGTAGTTATCAACGAGATGATCCTGTTTTTAATAGCAAATTCAGGTCAGGAAGCCCGTGTGGTGTGACATCAAGGATCTTCCCTAAAAGTTCTCGCCCTACCTCACATTCTCCACCTGACAGTCCTCCTCCACCATTGCCATCAACGCCACCACCACAGAACAGCAACGTTGGTCGCTCTCAGTCATTTAATGTTCAGACAAAATCTTGGATGAATAATGTGTCTAGAGCACCATTATCTCGCCCTCTGGAATCGAGGATGAAAGAGTATAAGAGCGAAGAACAGTTGGATGTTATAGGTCACAGATCTGCAAGACTATGGCCGCCTCCACGCAGAGATCCATCTCCTGAGCCTCTAAAGGAACGTACGCCATCTCCTCCGCCACGCCAACGTAGCTTTTATTCTTCTCATAATGAAAACACTCATTACAATACAGCACCTACAAGATCATCAAGGAGTAGGAGGAGTGAATCATCTACTCAGACAATTGCCAGGGATTCTGCAACTCAGACTGGACCATCACCTGTCCCACCACCTCGAACTAAGCGAAAAAATAAGCCCAAAACTTATTATTTTGGAGAAGATTCATCTTCAACCACATCATCTTCCAATAGAGTGTCAAAACATCCTCTTATCTCAACAGCTACTACTACTCAGTCATATTCCAGAGTAACCCAGGACAATAGAACTTCACCTAAAATTGAGAGAAGATTTAAGACCACAAAGACTATCACCCCTGTTATAATGGCAGCTCCATCAAGTAATAACCATACAAGCCACAAGTCAAGCTTAAAGAACAAATCATGGCATTATCGTAGTATGGATGAGCTTAGCAGTGGTCCAGATAATACTCCTCGGGCTTCATGGACAAATACTGTAGACCCACGTCGTCAGCCAAGAAACTACAGTGTTGCCAAAGAACCTGAAACTAAAACTCTCCCAAAGAAACTTGTCAATGGGACAGCATCACCTAGCAAAACATATATCTTTGGCAATGAAAGTACATCTGGACGACACCGAATGGCATCAGGTTCTTCATCACACATGAGACGATCGCATGGTGGTTCAATGGTTAACGTTTCTTTAGCCGGCATGTCTTGTCCTAAGAGCACCAATTACCAAGAACCCGAAGAACTGCAGACTCCATCAAAAGGTGTCAAGTCAGTTGTTAGAAGTCACAGTCTTAATGTCAAACCAGCTGCACTTTCTACTATGGGAACAACAACAACAGCAACAACCACCAGTGGAACAGGACTGTCTTCCAATCTTTCTAGCCAGCAGAGAACATCTTCAGTATATAGGTCTTCTCCATATCTAAATCTAAGGAGCCCTAACCTCATTGCTACAATTGCTCGTACTAATTCAACTAGACGAACAGAAGAGGAATACAATGGCTACAAACGTGATGAGTCACCACCACCAGAACGAAATCAGTCTTCGTACTCTTCGAGAAGTAATGTTTCTCGAAACAATAGCACAGTCATTAGAAGTACAGCTAACAACACGTCAATGACTAATGGAGATATAGACAACAAAGATGATGAAAAACGTAATAGATTTATGAAAGGTCTTCTTACTACAGCACCAGAACTTTTCCACTTTATCCATGGTGAGGAGGGTGACAGAGAGTCCAACAACAATAGTGACAGGTACAGAAATTCTCCAAACCCTCCGGAGTCTCCCCCTCAACTGATCAGGCCTCCAGAGTCACCTGTAACCTCTCCAGTTTCACCTCCTTCTAATGCCCCTAGGATTTTCACCTTTGGTCGTGGGGAAAATGGGTCTCTGAAGCGCACACCTTCCCTTTCTCAGGAGAACAACCGTTTTAGTAGCCTGGGGAGACAACGTGAAAGTATTACTAGCAGCTACATGGACAACAACAATCATCGCGACAGCATTACATCCTCAACCAATCAGCGTAACAGCCTAAGCTCACAATACCATCGTAACGCTGCCCTTAGCAACAATGGAACAAATTCTCTGAACAGACCAAAATTCAATTTGAAAACTTCTGGCAGCTCTCTGCTCTACTCTCCCTCCTTCCGCAGCCAGGTCGATTCCACTCCTCCATCTCGCTGGAATCGTCGAGGCTCTGATTCCAACGATTCTTCTTCATACAGATGGAAAGATCAGGATGAGGATGTCCCCATTAGAGGAAAGACTGGCGGCAATGTGACGCAAAACCTTGCCAGAGATGGTGCTGTTCTTATCCCCATCAAAGACTGGAACAGTCGTTGATTTAAGAACCATTAGACTTTTCATTCGTGTAAAGTTCTATCAAATTGTCGACCAGTCAGTTGTACCAATAGATTATTATAAGAATTCACGTTTTCTGATGTTATATATGTATAGTCAAAGTTTAAAGAATATCTTCTCTGTCTCACGTGGTTTGAGCTGATTTTTAAAACAGTTCTGTACGATGAATTCAACGTATTCTGATTCCATGTCGGATAAAAGCAGTGGGGACACTATTGGGCTTTGTTACTGAATTCCCTTATAAAACTGTACATGAATATACAATTTACATACTATTTATTGATGACCAAAAGCCTCTCGCTATCTCTTCCTATCATCTACTTTGTGAGAAAATGAGACAACCCATTGTGGCCTCATTGCTTACTTTGCCCTGACAGAGGCTAGTGCAGTTCTCCTGATTTCATGTCCGGTGAGTTCGGGTTGATTTGCACTCTTCATGTGTACTATGTCGTATGTGATAATGCTTTTACTTAGTGGCAAAGTCTTCACGAATGGACGTTGCATTACTAAAACCAGTTACAAAGTGTTTGTGCCGTGGAGTGACATGTGCCATATGTAAGTGTTCTCGAAAGATGCGATGGTATCTGCCGCCATGTAAATGTCAAATCTCTAAGAATGCGCTGATTATCATAGAAGACACCTGTTTCAGTTGGAATGCATTTCTGGAGAAAGTGTGTAAGTTATTATGATAGATTTGGTGCACAACAGTCGGTAGACGAACGGTGTGAACTTCTGGTGGAAATTATTGTAACATGCTTGCTTTGAATAGCACAAAATGATCTGTTGTAACTGCAGTTGTAATAGGGTAGATAAGTGGTTTCACTTACACAGTAACGAGTTGTTGATAGCGTGAAGCAGTGATGTAAATAGAGAGTCTCTAGAATTGGTTTAATGATAGGTCCTCTGATGCTTCGTGGAATGAAGTAAGCCTATTTCACCGTCACAAATTGATTTACGCTGTACTTGATTATAACCAATTGTCAATTTTGGTTGTACATTGTAGGAATAATCACATGGTATAGCTATAAGTCGTGTGTAGCTTTATTATTAATATACTTTGTAATATATTTTGTAATTAACGTAATTGTTAAGAAAGATAGAGTTGCTATTATTGATAAGCCTGCATTTACCTCTCTGCAGATTCTTGCAAAATGCTGAGCAAGGCGAGCGCTGAGGTTTGCACTTTCTATTCCGTCCATTTACAGAAGAGATGAAATAACCAAGTGGCTTTGAGGAGCAATTCCACTGTTATCACAGCCCACATTCATGCCATATGTGATGCGTCATGCGCTTGTAATGCATAGTTCATAACTTAAGTCTTGTGTCCCAAAGGACGTTTGAAAACAGTAGGATTAAAAGGAGTTTTCATGACGTGGATCAGACTGATTTCAAATTGTAATTTATCTTGTCAGTGACTTTGAGTCGTCCTCAACTTGTTTCTGGAGCTTCCAGGGAAGGTTAGACACAACTCAGCAGTTGAAACGTTGGAAATAATCAGATTTAGAAAATTAGAAAGTAAAATCATGACCTCGGCAACTGATTTTAGCATATTCTCTCGTTGCTTTGATCTTTCAAATGCTTTGACAAAGAAGAGTTACCAGACTACTTTTGGTTACTATTACAGAATCTAACGGAATCTAAATCACAGAATCCACTTAGCTACTGCATATAGGATCAGTTATATCCTCATTAGATTTTCTTCATATAGCTGGGATATATATATATATATATATATATATAATATATATATATATATATATATATATATATATATATATATATATATGTATATATATATATATATATAATATATATATATGTACTCACTTCTAGTCCCAAAAGCTCTTTAGTTTTCTGTAACAGTCTCTTTCTATAAAAGTTTGTAAATCAAAATTCTTTTGCCTCTAGAAACATCACACTTATAGGTCAGGTGATGTTTAGCTCTGTTTTAAACGGGCGAATACTTCTTATATTAACTGTAATAGTTTGGTCCTCGTGTCATCTTTATTTACCAGTGTCATCATCGATGTGTAATATACATAACCGGACATGGTAATACTGCTGAGGCAATAAAGCAATCTGGTAACATTTGGAAATGATAAAAATAGTACTTCATTCTGCCGTCAGGTTTTTCCTATTTGATTCCTCATGTAAAACTCCTTTTGAAACATGGACAATATTCTTTTTTTACCCTTTATATATATATATATATATATATATATATATATATATATATATATATATACGTATATATAAAGGTAATATATGGTATGAATATGTCTGCTTGTTTTATAAAGCAACGTGAAACGTTTGTAATGTAACCTGAAATAAAAAAAACTTTATAATGAATTGTTCTGAGTTTTGATCGTAATTCAAAACACTGCTACGGAGTAAACCTATTTAAAAATTACTTTTTTTCAGGTATTGACTTTATATACTGATACCATTAACGAAGATGTGGAAAAGCGACGGAAAACCAATAATAACGATATTAAACGGTAAAATGAAGGAAAAATACAAAACAAGCTCGATCTAGGTCAAGCTGCTAAGAAATGGGAATGAGAGCAACGGTAGAATTGGAATGAGTACGTATGAAGACACTTAAAGATAAACTATTAAGTCGGGTTTGAAGGTTAGTTGCTCTCGCAGTTTTGTAGAGTCCATGGCTACTTACGTAGTAGTCCGGAACTCGTTGAGGAATTGCACCATACACCGTATATTTTTGGCTGACAAAATTCTCAGAAGAGAATGAAACAGATTCATTATACGGTGAGGTAGAATCTTCATACAATAATAAAAACAAAAGTAGTAGCTTCCTTTCATACCTTTTAAGGAAGATTATTTTTACAGCTTTCATTGAAGAAAAAAAAGGTTAGCCTAATACTGTGTTAATACATGCACAAAATGCACGTTGCTACGTTTCAGTACATTGGTGGTCTTGGGTTGCCTTATACTGTACGTAGTCTACCTACGTGTGAGTTTCTAATCCAGACAATAAAGGGACGTGTATACCTGGAGCCTCATCCAACGAGAATACAGAGCTAGGATTACGGGTAAAGACCTCCAATTATGGAAATTATTTCTGGAAGCTGAACTAGAATAATCAGAGATTTGGTGGTCACATTGTTTGTCAAAATCGGTAGCAAGGAAAATAAACAGCCGCTGCAACGGTGAGATATACTAAAAAGTTGCTTGATATGAATGAAAGTAGAGATAGGAATGTAGTCTACGGGCTGCTCTAGGAGCAAGAGCCTGTGCTGGCATTAGACCAGCTTAATCTCAAACAACAGGAGTGTAGTATACCTAGAAAGGAAAATGTAAATGGGCCAAGTCATTGGTGCTTTATAACAATTGTATTGGCCGAGCAAATTTACATAAAATAAGCAATTATCCGTTAAAATATAATGGTTGATCCATGAAATCAACCAGAAACGTAATGGAACACGAACAGACATCCTCAGAACTTCTGAGTCAGAAGACGACAGCTGTCTGAGACCTAAACCTGAAATTGTGTTGCTAATTGAGTTGGTTTCATGCCAAGCTCTTCAAAGCAGCCACTGATTAGTCCTTCAGTTCAGGCTGCATGAAAATCTTCAGTCGAAAGTACTTCAATATGCAGTGGAAATGGACTGAATTGATGAAACTGTTTAACTGTACCCGTACAGTGGCTTCTAACATACATATTGGTTACTAAAGCAACCAGCCACTCTACCAAACCTTCATCGTTTCATTGAATTCATTGTGTAACACAAGTTGATCTTTCACCCCCAAAAAATTCACATAAGTATGGGTGTCCACTCTCTCAATAAATTGTAGGCATTCTTTCAGTTACAAGATTTTCGGGAAATACTGCTGAAGTCTTTTTACCAAATTCCTGGTACAGCATATTCAGTTTATGCATCAACTTTAAAATTGGTAAACTGCAATCTGAAAACCTCTCGGGTAAACTTTTGTGGTTAAAAAGATTGTTATAAAAAAAATTACCAAATGATTTCTCGATGCTTGTGCTGCTGTCCATAATTAATAAAAAAAAAAAAGCAACAAGAATGAACTCCGTTTTTAGTATTGCTCGTTGGTCAAAAGAAAAAAAAAGTTAAAACATTTTTAACCAGAGCTGCGCACATGACCAGTTTCGTTTCTTTTCCTTGTGAGAGGACAATGGGAGACCGTAGGGACCGTTACAGCAGTCACTCTGTTCAGAGTCAAAGTAATAGGGTCTGCTCAACTCAGCAGTGGGGGGCGGAGCTAATACTGTGACGTCAGAGGAGTAACACTGCTCGTGCTTCTCCATTGAATTACTTAAAGAAGCTTTAGTTTTTATACATTTAATCCATATCGCATGGTTTTTTTTTATATAAAATTTTTATAAAACCTGTAAAATGGTCACATCCTTGATGTTTTTTAATGCCCATTCAAAGTATATACGGTCTGCTCAACTCAGCAGTGGGGGCGGAGCTAATACTGTGACGTCACAAGAGTAACACTCCCATGTTTCTCCACTGAATTACCTAAAGAACTCGTAGTTTTTATACATTTCATCCATATCACATGGTGTTTTTCATAAAATCTTGATGATAAAATCTGTAGAGGTCACATGTTTGATTTTTTTAATACCCATTCTCTCATTTAGTCACCAAACCTTGTTTTATTGCACAAAATATACCAGTTTGAACACACACAGCTACTCCAGCTTTCTTCATATGTTTATTCTTTACTTATTTATTTACGTACCTATATACTGGTTTGCTGTAATCTCTTCAAGTCCATTTCTTTTAACATGACAACTCTCTCTCTCTCTCTCTCTCTCTCTCTCTCTCTCTCTCTCTCTCTCTCTCTCTCTCTCTTTCAGGTAGTAATATTTTCAAGATTTTAAATAATTCTCAAGAAATTTATTTAGTTCTGTCACTGTGTTCATACCTCACCTTGAAAAGCAACTTTTTTATGATAAAGGTTAGAATGATAGATTAATCATATTTTCCAAATCTTATTGTGAATACTTATTGTTATGCAATAAATACAAAGAAAATGTGGATACAGGCAGTGTAAAAATGGCAGTTGCATTTGCACGACTTGGCCACAAAAAGGAAAACAATATCAAAAGTATAAGAATTACATCATATACGATATAAGGTATCAAAAGAATAAATGATGAAGAAAATGATACAGGGAACACATTTCCAGCAAATGTCTCATTAGCACTTCACATCACAAATATACTTCCGAACACATAAGTTTACATACAACACAAACTGTATACATAAAGGTGTTAATTATGCATGCCTCAAACGATTATAATATTTTCCAAAAAAGTACAAAAAAGTATTCGTCAGTCTGGCTGGATGTATCTGATGACGTTTCACAAGGGGCGGGGCTAGATTTTAGATCTCCCACGAACGCTTAATTTTTTATCATTTTTGCGTGCGTAGATATTTTCTGTGCGTAATTATGGGTTTGAAAATAATTTTAATTGTAATGTGTCATATACCACTTGAAAGTGAATTCATTGTACTTTTACATGGTATATAGCAAAATGTAATAAGATGAAAATTTATGTAAGAAAAATGTGGTAAATATTTACATAAAATTTAAAAATTTTGGTCCGTCTTCGACCTAGAATTCCTCGAAAATTTCAGAGAACACCTATCAATTTTATTTATGCATTATATAGTAAATCTTATCAGATTTCTAATTCATTTTTCAGTTTCTTTTTATCATCATCCCTTAGTCAGATACGCTACAAAACGTGAATGTATGTAGGTTGACGGATGAAGTAATTGCACATTTTTGTGTGCGTAGATCATTTTTTCTGTGCGCGCTAGTGGGTTTGAAAGTAATCGTAATTGTAATGTGCTATATATCATTTGAAAGAGCATTCTTTGTACTTTAACGTAGTATACGGCAATATGTAATAAGGGAAAAGTTTATATAAAAAACGCCATCGCAAAAATAGTTATATGAAAATGTTATCGTAAATATAGTTTCATAAAGATATGGTCCTTTTGTAACTGATGACGTTTCACAAGGGGCGGGGATAGGTTTTAGTACCGCCTCGTGAGCAGACCCTGTATATTTTGACTCTGACTCTGTTCACCTCAAGTAACAGTGGTTAACATAAAATTTGATCTATCAGTCACAGGAAACGGTAGTGTGTGAGAAGCTGAAATCCAGGTTAGCGGGAGCATTGTTGTCCAGTCCAGAAACACTTTAAAGCCAAACCAATTTAAGGTAAGGAATTGTTATGTCAAATTCTTGGCCAGAACGGGATGTGCAGTTTCGACTGTTTTGAGCTGTTGCAATCTGTTGGGTTTTACGGGTGCTGCATGAAAAACCATTTTAGGTTTTTCATGCAAAAATGGCTAGGAAATGATTGAGTAGGCCTAAAGAAAGAACTTATAATGCCATCCCTACGTTGTTTATTAGTAGGTAACATTTTTGCCTTATTAGCTATCTGCTATGTAAGAGTCGTAATTTGGTTAATTATTTTTCTCTGTTATTAAGCATTTGCGAAATGGTATTATTTTACTTATGGACATTAATTGCTTTCAACATAAAATATAGGTTTTTCTGTTGTATTATGATGTGATTTGAATGATTTTGAGGTTTATTTCCATCGCAAATGAATACTTATCCTTCCACCACCCCTCCCCCTATAGATAACAATCTGGGGGAACCTCCTTGGGAAGCGGGGTTTTGGGTGGGGGAGACAAAGTAGGTAAAAACAGGGCAAAATGGAGGAAAAACCCTAAATATAACACTCAAACATATAAAAATGGACCTATCCCTGGAGTACTTACAGATTCGCGGGCCCACTCGACCGCCGACCGAAATCAGGGGAAGAACACCAAAACCAATATGGCGGCGATACCAAAACAACAACAAACAAAGTAGGGAGCGACTACATATCCGCGACGATCGATTTGTGTGTGCTGTCAGTAAGGCCGTGGCGGAACGGCGCTTCGCGCCTTATCCGCATATTTAAAGATTCTTGGCAAGCCCGACATGTTCTGGCAAGAGGTAATGTTGCGCTGCGCGCGCTAGCCACAGGAGTTACAGTAAGGCTACTTACTGTGGCGGATGGATTTGGTTGTCGCATTGCTTACGCCGACGTCCTTTCGTCCCTACAGAGCAATCACATCTAAGGGCGTTTCTGTTGTAGTCGATCCGACAAATAGCTCCACAACACTCGCATTTTTTTTGCTTTAGAATTAAATTATGTCTTTGAGCATATACAATCACAACTTCTTTACCACCACTAGACAAATAATGATAAAATTCACCATAACCCACATTGCACCGCAAACAATCGGTAAGAAATCGAAGGTCTGTCAAAATTAATGCCAGAAGGGCCAGCCACTACCTCTGCCATACCTACAGGAAGACAAAATGCCGGTTTTTGCTTCATTATTCGAGTATTCAGTCAAACAAGGATACCACTGGACACTGGACAGATAACTTTATTACTCCGCTGAAATGCTAGTGAAACTCAGTTTTCGACTAAAGTCGTTCGTAATTGGTTATGAAACCCATGACGTCATAACGATTTCACACCTCTCAGCCAATAATGAGTAACTGGAACTGCATTTGTTTGCGTAAGAAAGTAAGTTAGAGGGCTCATTAAAAGTAAACATTACCGTAGAGGAAACACCTCTCCCGACTTAGGAAAAATTCGAGGTAAAAACTTAATTTTTTTTTCTCTGTAAGTATGCATTAGCGACAATAATGTATTGAGAAGAAGTGTTTTGTTATCACTCCTTAACATAGTGAACTAAGTTAAAATACGCTACATTATTACTGTCCATAAATAAAATAATACCTGCGAAATTTATATATTGGGAGGAAGTTTTTTGTTTTGATGTTTTATCCAAGAAAAATATTAATATTATATTGTGGGAGGTGGCTGGAGTTTTGTGGTTCTCCTTTCAAAATACTAGTTAAATTCCCACCCAGAGTTCCTACGTCATAGTTTTGATAATTAGTGGCCTCCACTGAAAGGTGCTGATACCTTCAGTTTTAGCCGTTATTGGCTTATGGCTCATAATTCAAGTTTTCATCGAAGACTTCTTGAAGGAAATCATATTGTCCAGTAATCGTTTACTTACTGCTTTCGTCAGTGGTGACGTGAACAGTTAGTAAAGAGATTGGGAAGTTAGCTACAGAGGATTTTCCCACGAGATATTCAATCCTCCAACCAGTAGTAGTACTTAGGCTAGCAAACCTTAAGACAACCATTCACAAAGTCACCTTTGACATCCGTTCGAAATGTGACTTGCAAATCCTTATCACTCAGGTGACATTTTGTGTATCCGGACAGTACATCCGCTATTCGTTTGTTTGTTTCTTTATTACGGCGCGTAATTATTCAAAAGAAAGTTATTGGTACTACAATAGTACTAGCCAAACTTAAAACTCCCAAACGAAATAACCGGGATGATTCTCTGTGGCGGTCCCTCGCGTTTTCAAAATAAGTTGCTTATTATTTTATAATTGTCTTTTAGTGTTTTCTCATCAGTATCATATCTCCTGCAGAATATTCGAGTCTTTAGTCCTTTTTTAAATTTGCTTTCTTCAGATCAAGTGGTCATATGGACAAGATCTAGTCCAACGCGATGTCGATTAAAATGAGTATAGAAATCTGGCGGTTTTTCACGTCTCGATTCACATTAGGTTATACGAACGATCCCTTGTGATTTGAAATGTTCTACTTATTATTCGGCGAGCAGTAATAAAAGTTGCTCTCTCTCTCTCTCTCTCTCTCTCTCTCTCTCTCTCTCTCTCTCTCTCTCTCTCTCTCTCTCTCTCTCTCTCTCTCTCTTCGTTGTATTCAGCCATTATAAACATTGCTGTCAACCCTATTTTAATAAATTACTGGACTGGAGCTAAGTAGTTAGGACTGACCAAGTCTTTTTTCTCCTTGATTATTCATCTTTGACAAGTTACGTGGTCATTGTAATTTTTGTACGATTTCAGTATTTCTGGCGTAAGCTCTTCTTGTGAAACTTTAGCTTGACTTGCGTCTAACAGCGTGATCAGATTGTTAGACTTGTTGCAAGTTGAGGACGTTTCAAGTAATTCCTTTCCTCAAAGAGGATCGGTTGAATGCATATCAGAAAACAGTCCCTTGCTTTGTAAGGAAGAAATACTTGTTCATTTGCTCTCTGTGAAATACACAAGACACGCTGCGTCTATATTTTATTCTTAAGAATGTCAAAATAACAAACGTATTGCACTATGATTATTGACTGTATTACCAATGGTTCAGAGGCACTTAAAATCTTACAAAAACTGCCTTACTAGTAGCTGTAGTCTCAAACGACTCCTTTAGTCTTTCCCACGGTAAGTGAGAGATATCAGAGGTGTGGGGGGGAGAGTCTGTGTATTTTTCGTCCATGTGTTTTCAAATATGATCTCATTTTCCCTCTTTAGATTAAGCTAGAAGAATTGCTGGGAACTGAAAGATGTATACTTGAGAAATAAAACGTAAGAATTTACATGGATAACAATGAGCAATTTTTGTGCTGAATAGAAGTTGAAGCATAGACAGAAAAAGTTATTTTGACAGTGAGTTAGAAAATCGTGAAAAGGCGAGGGAAAAGAGCTAGACCAGTATTGTGTTTATATCCTTTCCCGACCGAGATGGTCTATAATCTAGGCGAGGTTTGTTATTAAGACAAATGAAAATTAATTTATATTAATTTTATTTTATATATGGGTGGACAATGTTTCATTGAATATTTATACAAAATAGCTAAGAATATGTATTATATTCAGGAACCTATTTATATACAGTACCCCACACACACACACCACACACACACACACACACACACACACACACACACACATATATATATATATATATATATATATATATAAATTATTTAGGACAACCTTTGTAAAAGCTGCCTTTATCAAAGATGGGCACCCGGCCCATCTGTGTCCTTACAATTATGTAACAGAAAGAGTGGTTTTTGCAGGCATGCTTGACCCATGACGCGAAGTAGCTTTCATAGAGTCATAGTGGACATCTGAGAGGTGGAGAAATCGATGATCTGGGACACATGAGATCTTCTGGAGTTGATGATGTCAACGATATCGCTCTTGAGGGCAGCGCTGCCCACCAGGAACCCGTCGAGGTCTGGCAACAGGGCCAGGTGTTGGCAGTTGGAGGACGACACAGACCCTGCGTACAGGATTCGGGTGCTGTTGGCCACTTTGTCACTGACGTTCTCCCTGAGCCACCTCCTCATCATGGCCAGAACCTCCTGAACTTGAGCGGGCGTGGCCAGCACTCCCGTGTTACTGGCCCAAAGGGCTTCGAAGGCCAACACTACTCGAGACCAGTCGGTGATGGCAGAGGCCAAAGACGCCATCTGGGACTGCAGCACCTCCTCCGTCAGGTTCTGCTCACGATCCTCTTGTGTCTCGCAAACACAAGCGATCACCTGAGGGCGATGAAGAAGATTGGGCTTTAGGAATTATAATATCAGGGCTTGGCCGTCATCCTGAATTATTATTGTCAGGGAAGATATGATGGCAGTGAATCCAGAGGATGTCTCATTCATATTTTCAGTATTTTCCAATTGAAATACTAAAAGTAAACCTGTTTTATAAGAAAGCGAATCATTTCCCATCGGAGATACTCACTTTGATGCCAGTCTGCTGAGCGTGAGCCATCTTCTCCTGGATGAAGTCGTCTGTTTCCCGAAAAATGGTCCTCCTTTCTGGGTGCCCGATGATGACCCAGTCTCCCCCGCACTCCTTGATCATCTCCGGAGATATTTCCCCGCTGAAGTTTCCGCGGGAAACCTGCGACAGATAGGAAATCAATCAAAGAATCGTTTCTGCCTTTCATTATCTTTTGAGACAATATATCAATATTCCTTTTCCATACGTCGGTTTCAAAGTTTGCGAAAAACGCTTATTTCAAGACCTCTGGAATGCATTGTACCATAAAAGGTCATTAGTTACCGGTATTATTTCACAACTGTTCGGTGTGCGTGTGTGGCGTTTTTTTTTTTTTTTTTTTTTTTGGAGGGGGGAATTACGAGCGGGGGCCTTAAGAACAACCACATTCTTTTGTTTATAATTCTCCATCAAATGTTCCGTAACTGGTCTTTCATAAGTAGGTGGCGAATAGAGCAATTACGGGAGATCCTTACCTTGTAGCAATTCTGGGCAGCCACACTGATCTGAGGAGGCAGCTCCTGGCGGGCATAAGTCAGGTAGCAGGAAGGGCAGCCGACGACAGCCTCTGCAATAGCCACAAGAAAACATTCGGTTAATTAATGCATCAGATTAAATCAAATGTAAATCGTTGAACATAGGAAGAATGCGTAGAGGGATAATCGCTAGTTCGTGACTTGAAAACGTTTCTTGAGAGATGACGTTTACGGCTGACGTCATTCGTCCCTGAAATCGTCAGTGGTTTTGCTAATTGTCTTCGTGTTCATCTTCGGGTATTGATATGTGGGTTTTCTGCTTTCCAGTAATAAGATACCTGTTTTTGCTACGGGTTTGGTCTAAATATATTCGTTTTAGTAAATGTAAGTTTGGTCTGATGTGAATAACTTTTTACCAATAGGAAAATTATCCAGGAATTATATAATTATATCTGTTATTAATTATTATATATATATATTAATATTAATATATAATAATATATATATATTATATATATATATATATATATATATAGATATATATATATATTATGAGAGAGAGAGAGAGAAGAGAGACGTACCTGTGTTGGGATCCAGTGATGCATTGGACATCGTCTTCACAATGGAGTCAATCTTGGCCTTGGTCACGTTCATCTTCCAGTTTCCGATGACGAAAAACTTTCTGCTGTTCGACATGGTGGCTTTTTTTATTATTTTTAGTTTTGCTTCAAAAGTCAACTAATTTCCCTTGCTAAAATATCTTTGAGTTGGGCGATGACTTCAGATTACCCACTGAACAACTTTCGTAGCAAATATTCCTCGGAAGCTTCAGCTCTAAAGCCCAGTGTCGAGTGAGATGCTCCTGTCTGCGTTTTCAGCTTTTTATATCCGATCTCGCAGCCTGAGGTGTCCAGCGGAAATTACGCGAAAAGTCCCTTAGGACTCCGAGTGATAGCCGTATCCGTCACTTCCTCTCAAGACTTCGGCCGAATAAATTTTCTGAGCTGTTTTATCTTTGTTTCTCAGCTTTGTTTGGTTTTACGTAACAGCCCTCCACAGGGAGAATTCCCTCTCTGGCCGGCCCTTGTATACGTTTTCAAAATAAGGTGCTTCTTATATTGCATAATTGTTTATTAGTGTTTTCTCATCTGTATCGTAGCTCCTGCAGGTTAGGAGAGTCTTTAGCTCTTTTTTAACTTTGCTTTCTTCTTGTGTGATCTTCACTAAAGGTGGTATTTTGTATTAGTCTTGCAATGCTCAAACGCTCTCTCACCTCACTTACAGTTTGTTCCAGGTTCAAATAGCCTACATGCTTCACTTGTATGTCTGATCACAATACTCATTTCAGATCTAAAGAAACTTAATGCAGTTGCTTTTAGGTATGGTGGTTCACCATATTTTAGTGCTTTAAAGCCTGCAAAAAGTATTTTGTACATTCTATTCTTGCTTTGACTGGGATCCAATGTAGCTCGATTAGTGGCGGGATTATTCTGGCACGGTAACGAAATCCTTTTATCAATCATGCGGCTCTTATTTTGTACACCTAGCAATTTTATTAGTAGGTTGTTAGGAAGACCGTAGTGTATAAAGTCGCAGTAGTCAAGCCTCGAAAGTATTTGGTTACAAATTGCTGTTTTCAGAGGATCTTCGTTACTTGAGAAGGAATCGTGCAGGAACCAGGCCAATAGAGGCAAGTTTTGCGTGCCAGCTTTTCTCTGAATCGTGTGCTTAGAAGTTTTATGGAAAAATTCTGACTATTCTTCCGGCTGAGTTCGCTTGATACTTAAATGACGTTAAACGTGCGGGAAAGCAAATGAGTTATTGAAAGTAAAATTAGTTTTGTATTAATGTCTTACGTTTTCAAATAGGTCACTGCCTTATGCAGCAGTAGGTGATAACGGTATTGATTTAATGTTGTCTTTGCTGTCCTAACGAGGATATTGGTATGATAAATGGATATCAATTTTCTTTCTACTCTTGAAGGGTTCTAGTATGGAACTATAAACAATGAATGGACATGCGCGTATGAATGTATTGACGCTTATTGTCACTGCGCGGCGCCATTGGAAGTCTTGCAGACTTTTTTTTCACTCCATCGTCCTTAATTTTCCATCGATTTTAATAAATATAGACTCATGGGAAAGCTCTTGAAAATCTTTTAAATGCATATAATAAAAAGTGTAGAAAATAAGGCGCAGTTTCAAGTAAAGATATCAAGATATGCATTTTACCTGGGTTCGCTTTTTGACTCTACTGTTCCAAAATTTTTAATATAAATCTTAATAAATTTATCGTCGGTTAAAAGCTCTTAAAAAGCACTTCCCAATGAAGCACGTATATGTCTCATGCAATAGAAATAATCATGCAATGGAGCCATGTGCTGAGACTGAGTGATTTCATGTCTTTGCCATGGGGTTGTGTAATAAATTTTACCACTAATGCCTGTTGAGCCCCTTATATTTAATGTCTTTATATTCTACTTTGCATTTTATGCGCTACCTAAGTCTTATAACCTTCCTATCCAGTCTGTGTCACTAGGGATGAACCCTATCACCATGACACAATGGACTTGAATTGTAATTATGTTTGCTTATTGCTTACTTATATCAGTCATTATTACAAAAAGAAACACACTAGTTGATATCAATTTATTTTTGCCGATCATTTATCAATGTCAGTCTTCATTTTTACAAAAAGAAATACACTTGTTGATATAAATTTATTTTTACAGATCACTTATTAATGTCAGTCTTATTAATACTAATCATTCTAGTCTATTTTAAATGC
Organism: Macrobrachium nipponense; assembly: GCF_015104395.2. Lineage (NCBI taxonomy): Eukaryota > Metazoa > Arthropoda > Malacostraca > Decapoda > Palaemonidae > Macrobrachium > Macrobrachium nipponense. Next base: position 50,530,700 of record NC_061102.1, on the reverse strand, counting down.
ATCATCATGTAAACAGAAATTACTAGATTGAATAATGTGTACTACTAAATTTACTTTAACATAATGCAACAAATGTAGTTGACAAGATATTGTCACGGAAAATTAAGAGATTACACTCCAATATGGCGAAGTAGGCTTCGTGATACTGAAGCTCTCTCTCTCGCGGTTTCGCGCGTGTCCATTCCATGTTTAAAGTTCCATAGCTCTAGGACACATGCCATGGCATCTTTCGTCAAGTTTAATCTGCAGATTTTTCTCCTAACAAAAGTCATTTGTAGGGAGCCCTCTTGTCTTCATGCCGATTCACAATAATCAAAATAGTTTCATCTGCATACAGTAAGTTCCGAAAGCGAGTAAGTTATCATCAGAGCCTTCTAGATATTTGTTTTAGAAGTGGGTCGCAGGAGAGAAGTATCGAGATGTTGTCGTCAATTTTGCTATTGTTCGTAATAGAAGTCTTTCGTCATTTCTTTCAGTAGGATATTTCTCCAGACGTTGTCTTGAATAGCCATTTTTTTGTGCGTAAATTATTCTGAATTGATTAAATTATTAAATACTTTATTGCGATATTATATTTCAGGATTCCGATCCTGACAGTACCTTCCTTTGGCCCTTCAGTATTGGAACATCTCTCTAAGCAAGGTCGAGACCTTGTCTCGATGTTCGGTTCTTCTTCAATTTCCTTCGTTAGAAAAGTGGATTCTCGCTACTTGGTCTAATAAACGACCGAAGACTTCATCTCCCTGCAAGGTGATTGCAGTGACTTTTTACTGCTATTGTCGTCGTCCATTGCCAAACTTAGTAGAAGGGAACCCACCACACTCCTCTTTTGAGGACCTTCCATACTGACCAGTCTTCTGCCTGCATCTCCACCTTTACTCTGGAGTTGAGTGACTGCAGTCTCACTCTCTCTGTTTAAGATTTCTCCTGCTACCGTCAGTTTTCAGAATCCGTCATTCCAGTTCCTATATCATTCTCTCTTTTAAGGAGCGATTATGTTGGTCTTTAATGATACAGGGGCAATAGGGGATGAAGGTAGTTGACAAAGTTAATATTCATGCCTGTATAAACCTGAATTTCTTAGTGTAAAGAATGCATATTATGTGGTGTTTAAGCAAATCTAAACATAATGTGAAAGACACCAAAACTTATACAGAGAATTGGTAAAAATGGTAAAATTCACTTTGTAGCTGGACTGCAGTTATTGAAAGATGCATAAAGATATTGGTATCATGCTGTTTTTACATTGGTGATCTCTAAAGTTATAATTTGGTCTATGATCAAGAGTGCAACAGACCTTGAAAAATAATGATAGGGTTCTATAGTCAACTGAACACTCAGATCTCCAGGAATCTAGTGTTATGTAATGTAACTGTTTGATATATTTTTATCGAATGCAAAGCTGGCCGTTCGTGGTAGAAGGAAAAAACTGTTAAATACTTTTATGTTTATTAAAGTACAAGTAGACAGATACAAACTTTCACGGAAAGTTGGATAAACATCTTATAAAAATAGAAATGTGACAAAAAATATTAATCATTTAACATGACATATACTAATTGCAGTAATATGCACTTAACGAAATTACTAATAACAGGGCAGATGAATAAGGCCAACCTCTGCAAAAGCTGCCTTGACGAGAGGTGAGCGCATCTTGTGGTAGATAAATGTTGATAAGATTTCAAAGCGTCATAGTGGACATCTGAGAGGTAGAGGAATCGATGATCTGGGACACATGAGATCTTCTGGAGTTGATGATGTCAACGATATCGCACTTGAGGGCAGCGCTGCCCACCAGGAACCCGTCGAGATCTGGCAACAAGGCCAGGTGTTGGCAGTTGGAGGACGACACAGACCCTGCGTACAGGATTCGGGTGCTGTTGGCCACTTTGTCACTGACGTTCTCCCTGAGCCACCTCCTCATCATGGCCAGAACCTCCTGAACTTGAGCGGGCGTGGCCAGCACTCCCGTGTTACTGGCCCAAAGGGCTTCGAAGGCCAACACTACTCGAGACCAGTCGGTGATGGCAGAGGCCAAAGACGCCATCTGGGACTGCAGCACCTCCTCCGTCAGGTTCTGCTCACGATCCTCTTGTGTCTCGCAAACACAAGCGATCACCTGAGGGCGATGAAGAAGATTGGGCTTTAGGAATTATAATATCAGGGCTTGGCCGTCATCCTGAATTATTGTTGTCAGGGAAGATATGATGGCAGTTCATCAAAAGGATGCCCTCTTCATATTTGAGTACTTTCCAATTAAAATACTAAAAGTAAACCTGTTTTATAAGAAAGCGAATCATTTCCCATCGGAGATACTCACTTTGATGCCAGTCTGCTGAGCATGAGCCATCTTCTCCTGGATGAAGTCGTCGGTTTCCCCAAAAATGGTCCTCCTTTCTGGGTGCCCGATGATGACCCAGTCACCCCCGCACTCCTGAATCATCTCCGGAGATATTTCTCCGCTGAAGTTTCCGCGGGAAACCTGTGACAGAACAGAGATAAGTGTCCATAGATTTACAGGACATTCAGAGGATCTTGACAGCCAGTAATGCGTTTTGAAGCTATAAATCATCCTAATATATTTGAAGTTTTCGTTTTTATTCAAATTTACCGGTTTACACAAACAAAGAGGCCTTATTGAAAACACATTTCTCCCACCTGGTAGTAATTTGAAGTGATTGAGGGACAGTAATAATTTAGGTCGGAAATTTACGGTATTTTTAAAAAACGTCAGTAAGATAACACGTGGGTTTTTTTTTTTGTAGTTAACAATCGTCATATTTTCTTGTTAAAGATTCTCGGTCTAAAGTTTCATTATTGGTTTTTCTTTAGAGAATGGCGAGTAGAGTCATTATGGCAAATGTTGATTGGGAGATCCTTACCTTGTAGCAATTTTGGGCAGCCACACTGATCTCGGAAGGCAGCTCCTGGCGGGCATAAGTCAGGTAGCAGGAAGGGCAGCCGACGACAGCCTCTGTCAAAAAAAAAAAAAAAAAAAAAAAAAAATTATGCCGTTACTATTTAAATTAATACATACCGTCGAAATGTACATAAAATGAAAAGTAATTGCTTATTTCCGTTCAAGGATTGAAATATAGAGAGTGAGTAAATGGTGTTGTAACAACATATTAAAATAGTTTGATCATAATTGTTACTTTTCTTCTCATTTTAAGTTAATTAAAACAAGTTTCGGTTGTGTTTCCCAAAAGATCAAAATGACAGACAAGTTATCCATTATGTATCTGAAGATTTAGCCCTCAGTGAGGAACTGGACAAGCTTCTTTACCATTAACCAAAAAGAATCAAGAACTGATATTTTTATATAGAACCACTGCCTTAAGTTCAAGGGACAGGTAGAGAGAGGGAGAGAGAGACGTACCTGTGTTAGGATCCATTGATGCATTGGACATAGTCTTCACAATGGAGTCAATCTTGGCTTTGGTCACGTTCATTTTCCAGTTTCCGATGACGAAAAACTTTCTGCTGTTCGACATGGTAACGAAGTTTCGGAGATTCTTGTTCAGGACTTGTGTCTTGGATTTCTTCGAGCTCTAGATGCAGTCGTGGCTGTTAAAAGCGAGTGTATGTTGTGCGATAAAGTCCAAAATTCCAGATCTCACTCAATCCGGGTACTACGAGGAATCTGAATGAGAAGAAAGATAAATCTCTGTAACAGGCATCGACCGTCTCTTGCTTCGTCGGTGAATGTGGTGTCTGGTGCTCTGGGCAAACCTTTTTATACTTCTCGACTCGTGGGCGGAAACCGCACGAAAACTCCCCATGAGATGTCAGCGTGACTAACGTATGATACGTGAAGCAACCGGAATAGCGGAATGCTATGCTGGACATGTTTCTTAATATGACATTAGAATAATATAATAGATAGTTTACTTTATAACACTGTTGTTCTAACTTTTGCGGTTGTGTATAGTGATAAATGGTTCATCTTTAGAACTTGTGAAGTATCCTTCCAAGCATAGCATTTTTTGTTATTATTTTTGTTACCAGTGGTGTTCATACTGTTGCTGTTATTTATGAACTGCCAGTTATACAACATGGCGTTCTTTTGCGTTGACTGTCATTCCAAACAATTTTGAGGCCTCACGCTATTCTTATTAGCAGTCCATTTTACCGTCATTATTTGTCGCCATTTACTTTTTTTCCGAAGCGTAATTTGACTTCTTTCAAACGGTTTCATCAGATTTTTTTTGCTTAATTATTTTAGCATCATTTTTATTACCTTTAATTTGCCTGATTAAGTTTATTTGCTGCCTTAGTTTTTCATTTTCTTACCCCGTTTCCAACTTTAATATATACATATATTTGTGTGCGTGCATGTCAATTAATTAAAGTAAGAAAAGCGGTAGTTAAATGAAAAGTTAAGGTTGTAAAGCAAATAAACTTATCAAAAGGGTAAACTAAAGGTAATAAAAAATTATAAAATAATTAAGCAAAATATATATATATACATATAGATAGATAGATAGATAGATAGATAGATAGATAGATAGATATTACTCCTGATATGACATACAAGTCTTCGATAATGATTTCGTGTCCTGAATATTGAAAGAGAGTTGGCTGCATCTGTTGCGGATCTTTTCTTAAGGAGGACTTGGTCGAGGTTCCTTGCATGACAGCGAATATGATACAGAAATAACGAACCAGAGAAACATGTATGCATCTTTATAACTAATTATATTCTTTGGCCATCTGGTTATAATAATTTAGCTTCAACAGATATTTCGGGTCTCTTCATAATCTAACAATTTTCGTTGAGAGAGAGAGAGAATCATTATGCCATAAGTATTTTTAAACCATGACCCGACATCTTGCGCGAGAAGTCGTCAAGACTATGAATTCGTGCAGGAACGATCAGAAAGCCTTCACGGAAACTAGTGTGTTCGTTTGACTGAACCTTTATTTATTTATTTATTTATTTATAGATTAAACCAGCCTTGAATGTCTTTGGATGTTTAACTCATGATTCTGGAAAGCTATGCGGCATACAGAGATCGCGGTGCGTAGGCCCTCATTGTTTGCTATCGGTATTCCGCGTTCAAATTTGGCATCTCGCCATAATCAAATTTATGATTAAGAATCAACAGCGACGCTTGTGAATAAAAGTCAGAGAGAGCATCCCTGGAGAATGATCAGAGGTCATTGTCATACTTTAAAAGGAAACCGGAGATTTGATTGAATTGCTTAGAAAACCTTTCTTGTCACTAATTATTAGAATGTAGATTGGAAAGTGCAGCGGCTTAGCAACTAACACAAACACTCGTATTATGCACAATATTCGTATAAAAACTGGGTAAAATGAACAACATCTATGGCTTGCTTTTGGGTCTGGATAAATGTCGATTATTAGAAATTGTGTATATCGTCCTAGAGTAGACATTTGTCCTATTTATTTTCCTCATACTTTTTCGGTGCCTTTCTCGATACCCGAAGCATTTTTACAGCCAAAGGTGTCACTGTTACGGGTATGCCGCAGAGCAAGAGCCCGTGCCATCACAAGCCTGGCAAAATCCTGCTAAGTAGTAGGATGTGTTACTATAAAAACTTTTCTTGCAAACTCCCCGGGAAAACTCCGCTACAGTTCGCTCTCTTCTTCAGCCCGGCGTCTCTTGGTAAACAGGAAGCGGTGCCGGAGAACTTCCCGTTTCCTTTGCCTTAATATTCTCATGTGAGGCGAAGTTTTAAGATTTTTTATTTATTATTTTATTCGGCGTGCTTTTACACCCGGGCTCTGTCGTTGAATGTGAGGTCCTTTGACAACTGAAAGTTGTTTAGAGCTTTACTAACGAGGATAATGTACTACTGTTTATTAAGTTGTTCATTACACCCAGTTGTGTATTGACATAATGTATTTCAAGTGAATATGTAGGTCGACACCAGATGAACTCAGGCCAGCTCTCGATTGCTATTTTAATTCCCTAATATAACAGTTTGGCATTTGATCATTGAGCTCTTAGCTAAGAATGTAAATCACAAACAAAATAAGCAAAGTAACGACTATGTGCATTTTTTAAAAAGATACATGAAGGTATCATGCGAGGGAATCCACTCCCAGAAAGAGCTGCTATATTGGTGAAGCTTTGCTGAATCTCTGAAGTCAGTATTGAGGGAACTGCTTGGTGATACGTAACGTTTTTTTTCGGCTGGTTTGGACCACGCTCATAGAAAGAAAAGGGAGCTTTTTGCATATGATTCTGTTCATTTTTCTAAGGCTTATTACAGCTCCGCGTACTTCTTTTTAACGAAGCAAACGGAAAAGTAAGAAATAAAAAAATAGGGATGTTAAGAATTATGAAAAAATGGATTAACACGACTCTGTGCGCACGTCCTGTTCCATTGTGTTTGTACTCGTACTAAAGCCACTTCCTTTGCATTTCACACGATTGAATTCCGTCTGATATGATTCATAACGCCGGAGAGAAAAATGTGCTTTTCAGAAAATGACGAAGATCAGTGGAATGAATCGTTTCGTATAGACGAAGAGAAGCTTAGACGCTGATACGAATACAGTATTTCAAAAGCTGAATGGGCTTTTAGGTAATTGATACATAAGCAAGAAAGGTGCAGGTTATCTTGTGATAAATTTGTTTGCACTAAGCTGATGTTTCGGCATCACAGGTGCAAAATTGAAGTTTATTGTTTATAATACCGTTGAAGGGCATTCAAAGGCCCTAGTAGGCCCCCCGCCCCCATCCCCCCCTATGGACGCTCTGCCTGGCTCTCCAGAATGCTAACCATTATAAGACTAGTGTGGTCCACACTAGACTTATAATTTCCACTAATATTATCATCAGTAGTATAACAGACGTTGAATGAAGCAACGTTAGCCACCGTTCAGCCAAAGATCAACGTTACTCTTTTGTTCTGCTCTGGTATAACACAGCAGGAAGGTCATCCAACAACCTTCCCCAACAACAGCAATGCAAATTATTGGAACGCATGGCAACTATAAGACTGTCTCCAGAAAATGGCGCCATGTTGCCGAACGTTTTCTTGGAATGAAGTTTTCCCTAACAAGTTAGCAGAACAATATCCAGCTTTACGAAAAGGCTAGGAATACGGCTGATAGGTTGCCGTGCTACCGCCATATGTCTACGGGAAACGTGATGCTTGAATCGAAAAAAATTATTTTACGAAATGGACCTTTTGCTGCTTTCATTGGCGTCGAGGTGTAGCCAGTTCCGTAGAGGACGGCTCCTTTAGGCAGTTAGCCTGCAAAGTAACTGACTAAATACTAAAGTATGTTTTATAAACAGATATAGCTTTGACAAGATAACCTACTTGCCATAGGCGTAGCCTATTCTTAATTCTGAATATTCTTAAAACTTCGCCCCCTAGAATATTAATAAATATACAGTACGTATATTTGCTAAGGTTAAACGCACTTTACGTACTAATCTATCTTGCATTGCGTTTGTGACATAGATAAAAATGCCGACGTCCAGAGGCAAGATAGCGAACACTTATACGTCCTCAGTTTTGCTACCAAAAGACCGGCTTCGCGGGAAGCCCCAGTTACAGTCACATCCGAGGGAACTCAGAAACCCCGTCAAGTGATTAGCCTACTGGGAATTTTGCCGTTTTTTCCAATAAAATGTAACAAACCTACAAGTATTGTTTTTCTTTTACAAATATGACCTTAAGACTGAAATTTAAAGTGTAATAGAATTGCCCCAAAAGTCAAAGGAAAGCAACAAAACTGAAAAGCCGTTACGTCAAAAATAACTAGATTCAAGTATCCCAACTTGATGGGGAACCGTTGTAAAGAAGTCGAGGAAAAGGAGACCAAAGTCAGGCTGGTAATTCAGGTGGTATAAGTAGTAGGTGGCAGTGCTGTCGGTTTAGTGAGTGTGGTACTACTATAAAGTTAAAAGAAGTAAGTGCTCAATTCTCAAAAAGGACGACTTCCCCCCCGTAGGTAGGACGGAATCCCTCACTTTGCACAATCAGAAACTAGGCTGAAAAGCATTAAGTCCTGATTTCCAGACTCATTATTATTATAATCATTATAACCACGTTCGGACTATTAATAATAAATTAGGTGCGTGGTTTTACAGCGTATTTTGAAATGTAGTGAGACTCCTAACGTACATTACGTTGACGACTATTGTAGCTTGAACGCTGTGCATAGGTAGTGCATTCTTACATTATGCATTAGTGTCAGTATCCTAAACATGGCGATATCCCTTACGGTGCCCATACCTTTAAAATGTGGGTAATACAAAAGGAGGCCGAGACAGCAAGTCCTGGTAGAAGCTAGACCAACTAAGGTGCTTTTATTTTGTGTATTTATGTAGTTTTTTGTTTTTTTCTGCGGCTGTGGTTTCATCTTTGTACTAGTTTATTAGTTCATCAAGTGTGATTAAGATATGTATTTTTTGAGTAGCTGTCGTTTATATAAAAGAGCTGTATCGTAGAATTAGTTCGATTTCGTACACCGATTGGGAACTACATAATTATGGCGTGATACTTCAGCTTTCAAACTTGGTGAAAGGAGCCTGTCCTGGTTTCTGCATAAAATGGAAATAGATGAGCTTATGACCGAATGATAATTATATTTCACATCTTCATATGGTGTACATATCTTATTATAATAATTTCATCCATATTTTACCAACACCACATTCTGCAGTCTTTATTTACTTGTTTGGTTTTATCCAGCCCTCCACACGGACGGGGCCTTGTACGTTTTCAAAATAAGTTTCTTCTCATTATTTTATAATTGTCTTTTACTGTTTTCTCCTCCTCTTCTATGCTCTTCATTTCCCAATTTGATTTGGGTGAAGTAAACGAAGTTAACTACTGATTCATAAATAAACAGTTAGGTTAGCAATAGTTTTTTTATCACAATCACTGATATTTATTTCTGCGTGCATATTCTTGGACTAAATTTCATTTAACATTATTAGAATCTTGCGAGAGTTAAGCAAAAAAAAAATTAAATTAACAATAAAAGAAAATAAGTTCGTACTTAGTGTAATGAACTGCGTGACTTTTTAAAAGTGGGTGTCCAGCTGTTCAGGTCATTTATCTCATGTCAGTTGTTTTAAACTGTAAAGTACCCGTGTGAATACGTACTTGACTATCATATATAGATTTCTAGAGCAAAATACTTAAAATAAAAAAAAAAACCTAAAAAGTGGGAATGAGTTCATTATTTACGTGTCCAAGTCCTAGAAATGCTACTTGAATATGTTCCCGACATGTGATCGTCTTTTTGGCAAAATGCATGAATGCCTGTACTGTGTGTGGGTCATCTGTTCCAAGGTTACAATTTGTCTTTCGCAGATACCTGGCACTTCTTTTAATCACCAAATTTGGGGCTTGTATTCTATAAGGCTGGCATTGATTTTCGTGCTGGTTTTGACAGTTGCGATCACGAGTTCATAGTCCCCTAGCTGCAAATACGTTCATTCCTTTTACTGTACCTCCCTTCATATTCTCTTCCATCTTATTGTCCACCCTTTCCTGACAATTGTTTCATAGTGCAACTGCTTTCAGGTTTTCTTCCTGTAACACCTTCAAACCTTCAACTGTCAATTTCCGTTTCAGCGCTGAATGGCCTTAGTTGCCCCAGTGCTTGGCTTAATGCCAAAAAGTTAAGTTAAGTATATCTTAGTTTTACCAAACCACTGAACTGATTAACAGCTCTCCTAGGGCTGGCCCGAAGGATTAGATATTTTTACGTGGCTAGGAACCAATTGGTCACCTAGCAACGGGACCTACAGCTTATTGTGGGATCCGAACCACACTATATCGAGAAATGAATTTCTACCACCAGAAATAAATTTCTCTGATTCCGCGTTGGCCGCGCCGTGATTTCGAACCTCGGACCACCGGATTGGCAGTCGAGCGCGAAAACCACTCGTCCAGCGAGGAACAAGGCTTAATGCCAAAAATCTATATCTACATATAAATCATAGTTTCCAAACTAAGACAGACCGAGCTGGACAGCGTTATCCTTGGATTTCTAACAAATGTAATCCCCGGTCTTCTTGACCTTGTCATTTTGAACTCTCTCCTATTCATACCATACGCATTATATAAGCAAAATAGTGACTTGTTGATGCTAATGATGCTGCTTTGTTTACATCGATCTGATCTCCAGATTGAATAGGCGGCATTACAAAGGTAAGGGGTGTTCACAAAACTCGGATGAATTGTTAGTTGGTCTAGAGAGAGTTGCATGGCTCCCAGGCCCCACCCCCTCAGAGTTTCATCGACCGCTCCATTTACTAAATACAACTCATTTTTAAAGTCTTGGCTCGTTTTGCTTGTGATTTCACTTCTGAGGAACATATCTAGCTTGCCTCATCTTCCGTGGTGCAGATAACTGGAATAATGCTGAGGAAGGCTTCCGAGATTTTTGAGCGCTAGTGTATCCTGAGCAAATATGTTCATTCGTTTATTCTGCATGTTTTTTTATATCGTTGCCCAGACTGCCTTTACCAGTTAAAAACTGTTAAGATTCTGTACTTCACTAGTATTATGAATATATATAGTAAAATATGTACTATATACATTTATATAAATATATATGCATGTGTGTGAATTGTTTTATATACAAATTTCTACAAGTACTACTGTTCGGTGGTGGAGCATCGTTCGAGGTCCTTCGTTTACCAGTCGGGAAGAAGGCTGTCTCATACACATCTGATACTTGCTAGGTTCCTGGGGTGCCTATCTTTCTGGCTGCATTCCCTGTCAAGGAAAAAAGGAGTGTGTGTATTTTATGTATATATATATATATATATGTGTGTGTTTTATATATATCTATACTCTTTTTTTCCCATCTGTCCACCCGCCTATGGTGTTTGTGTATGGTAACACTGCGTTTCAGGCTTTAGATAGTTACGCTATGTGTAAGTTTTAGGTAAATAAAAGAATATCTGGGTGTACATTTGCAACTGAAATTTGTTTTAATAATTTACTGTATGCGAATTACACCGTTAATATTCGAAATAGGATAGTATTGTTGTTGTTCAATGTAAGCTGAATGCAACTATCTAAAGCCCGGGACGCAGTGTTACCATACGCAAACACCACAGGCGGGTGGACAGATGGAAAAAAAAACTAATATAGTGTACATGTATGTATGTATAAACTTACAAGAAAATAGCTAAGTACACTGAAGAACGTGGAAACGAAATCACACTTTCCCTGAGAGTTCCTCCAAAATTAAGTGTAATGAAGAACGAGAAGATACTTAAGAAAATAGGCTTATTGTTTTCTCATATTACATATGTGAGGATTATCAACAACAGTTGTCTATCAGGCAAAAGTCACAGGAAACGTTACATCCCAGTAGGCACGAATTATCTCTTTTTCTTGGTATTGGACAGCGGGAATGACGCATTACAAACAGGATGCTTTATTACTGTATGAAATGACTTGGGGAAAACATGTACGGAACCACACAAAAAGCCCGACGAGCGACGTGACTCGAAACGTTTCGGTTAAAGATGTAAGGGGGCACCATATGGGCCCTAAGAGAGAGACCATGTAAGGGGGCACCATGCCCTAAGAGAGAGACCATGTAAGGGGCCACCATATGGGCCTAAGAGAGAGAGAGAGACCATTCTAAGGACTTGCCTTTATAAGGACGTCGTTAAAGCTCAAGACATCCTGGTTGGCATTTACTAAGAAATAATACATTTCGAGATCCGGAGGAGGTTCTGATGATAATAATTGAGGCGTGTACATAAACAGTAGCTACAGATAGTCGGCTAACCTAGACCAGATGATTTAGTCTTAAGAATAAAAGTTGCTCATCCTTTTCATTTCAGAAAACTGTACCTATCCTAAGATCGTTCAGAGAATTGGGGTAAATCTATTAGCAGTGAAACGAGAATGTGTTCATTCTTTAGCACAATTAGCTAGATGGGGGAAATTCAGACAAAGTCATAGTTGAACGTTATCTAGCACTAAACATGTTTTATTATACAGAAGCATAGTTCAAGCAACACATTGAAATGGTGTATGTATACTTCAGTATACTAAAAACCCTCCATACTAGAATATGGCGTTGTTAACTTCTTGGTGATACATTAGTGGAGTTGCAGGAGAATTATTTGACCTTATTGAATAGTCACATTCACGGCATTGCAAGTTCCTTGCATATGAGGGTTACCCGGCCCGGGAGGAAACTATCTGTTAAGAAGAGTTTTAAGAGAGACTTGATATAATTGGTATGTTTTCTGGCAAGGTCTGCTTGCATCTTTCATGTCGCAGAGCGCCATAGAATTGACGTGACGTGTGAAATATAATTTTCCCATATGGATCCACCTCGTAGCGGGGTAGTGCCGTCAATGCACCTTCATGTGGCGCACTGTCGGCATTACTTAAGTTTCATTGTAGTATGCCTTCGGCCCCTAGCTGCCACCTCTTTCATTACTTTTACTGTACCTCCTTTCATATTCTCTTTCTTCCATCTTACTTTCCACTCTCTCCTAACAATTGATTTATAGTACAACTGCGAGGTTTTCCGCCTGTTACTCCTTTCATATATTTTACGCTCAATTTCTGTTTCACCGCTGAATGACTTCATAGGTCCCAGTGCTTGGCCTTTGGCCTAAAATACTATATTCAATTCAATTCATAAGGATCCACTTTAAGCGCCCATTTGGTTTAGTTTATGATTACTGGAACTAACAACTAAAACTCACTTATATCCTGTACCACGTTAGGAATTGTGACTCGTTCTCGATACCTCTCGAGAACCGAAGGTCTCCGCTGTTACGGGCTGCTCTAGGAGTAAGAGCCCGTGCTGTCTAAAGAATAACCACCCAACCTCAGTTGCTCTAGATTTTGTGGAACCTCACCATCTCCAGCGTCCTGTGAAGGAGAATTCAGACGTTGCGTTTCAGTATTCATAACCAGATATTCTGAGACAATGAAGGTGAAATTCCCAGGGCTTATCTCCTGTGCTGCTTTTATAGTTTATGTGACAAACTGCCACACTTTTTCAAGAGTACATGGACATTTTGAGTTTCAGTTTGGGTGGAGGCCTCTTCTGTTCGGTATGTTTGTTTGTATGGTGTTTCGACATTGCATGGAACCTGTGGTTATTCAGCAACGGGACCAACGGCTTTACGTGACTTCCGAACCACGTCGAGAGTGAACTTCTATCACCAGAAATACACATCTCTGACTCATCAATGGAATGCCCGAGAATCGAACTCGCGTCCACCGAGGTGGTAGCCCAAGAACAAATCAACCACGCCACTGAGGCGCTTTCTGTTCGGTATGATCCAGACCGGCTCCTGCATCCAGATTATAAATTAAAGAGCAGGTCAGAAGTTGGGAAATGAACCCTAAGCAATTGCCACCATCTTTACCAACCACCTGTCAGCTTCAGCAAAAAGGCGTCACTATATTAATTACAAAGCTGCTGCTTCATTTTTCTTGGCAACTGTTTCTATCCTGGCCAACCCAAGTCGAGCTTAAAGTTAATGGAATCCATGATTACAAAGGAGGTTTGCCAGATCAAGAGTGTTGGTTCCTTTACAATACGGAGAGAAAAGTTTGAGAAGTTGAAACAGAGGAAATTGATGGTTCAGTAGAGCTCGGAACGTGTAGGAAGAATCCAAATAGTCGAAATTGCTACCACCGACAATAACGGTCGTTAAAATTCTAGCTAGAGAATGTTCGACTGTCTTGCACAAGGAAGGGACTGCCTACATAGGTACTCGAGCACAAGCACGCACACACAAACACACATACACACAAATCACGATGGGTATAAGAATGAGGGACTTATTTCCTTGGGCTAATGCGCCATTTTAGTTCACAATGCACCCACGCCCGTTTAATGCGTAATATTCACATACTATATGTATTTCTATTAAATATCTACTAATACACTATATATATATTTTTAAGAGGGATCCTAGAAAACTGTGGTTTTACGAGTAGTGGGCAAAACTGGGCATCTTTTTTAACACTTACGAGTAACATGCGTACTCCCGTAAAATCACAGTATCCTAGGATTCCTGTTACAGATACTGTACAGTATTTCTATTCATAGTGAATTTATCAAGAAGTCTACGAAATGTTAGTACATGTGTTTTTCATTAGTGATCAGCCTGTTTGTTTGCTGGACAAAATAACAAAGAATTCTTCATCGAATTAGTAGATCGGGAATATTTGCGTGAGAGAGAGAGAATAACGCAGTGTTTTAATCTTGTGATGTTTTTGTCTGAATTTTATAAATAATCGTGATAATTACAAGCAAAATTTGAGAATCCTATTTTTAAGAATATGGCCCTGAAATTTAATATTCTCAAAATATACGTACGCAATGCATCTGAATTGCCTTCTATATTCGTCATAAGTCATATTCAAACCGATATTTATCTTCGCCATCACGCGTTTCCGGCAAAACGTCAACCGATTCGGTTTTACCGAATTCGAACGTTTTTAAGGTTCGTTTCGTTGGCGTCGTCTCGAAAAAAAGGTTCGAAATGCACCGTTGGCATTTCTAAGAGTTCAATTTCCATTGTTTCCTTTCCGGAATTAGTTGCATGATGCTTAGCTGGATGAGGTTTTGTTTATGACGCAAAAGCAAGTTCGTAACTTCTAGGAAACAGCGAATTAATTACATAGCCGCGCGGAAAGTGTCGGTTTCAAATGTGTTTGCTTTAGGTGTCGTCATTCGTAGCTCCCTTCTGGGAAACTGAATCACTGAATGAACTGGGGAAAACGTCATTGCTTGTGGCTTTGCGGGTCTTTTTTATTTTATTTATTTTTTCCTTTAACGAAGACCAGCTTCTCACTAACAGAAATATCAGAGGAAAATAACTCCAACAATGCCTTCCTCGGTTTCACGAAACTAAGACAAAAAAATATGAAAGAAAGGCTAATCCTTAATATATGACATTTTAATATTTTTTTACCCAAGCAAACAATCTTCTTTTGCTCTTACAAATGACATTCTTAAGAGGAGCTCTTGAAGTCCTGTTGTCCAGCCCTAAGAGGCAATAGCGATTATCAAATAAAATCTGTGAGTTGAAATAAGAGAGATGTTTCCATCTCCTCTTTCGAGAGATGCTCAGAAAAGTCAACCGAGTCAGTCGCCTACGTCCAATAGTCCCAGTGTTACTAAACTTATAGTATCAGTGTTGCTATGCTGAAAGGTTTCAGATGATGCCTTGAGGGAGTCAACACTGGTTCACTGTAGCAGGCGGCACTGAATTCAACCGAAATTCCTGAAATTGTGTGAAAATCTCGTTGAGCTTTGCGATTTTTTTTATGCCTCAAAAATGCATAATTTCTTGACTATTTTAAGAGGGAGAACATATACCAATGGAAAAAAATTAGTAATTCTCTCTCTCTCTCTCTCTCTCTCTCTCTCTCTCTCTCTCTCTCTCTCTCTCTCTCTCTGAGCAAGTACAAAGGAAATGAGTTACAATTCTGCATTTCTCTGAATCATTATTTGATTTTTCAGATTTTGTCAGGCCATGAATTTTTCAATTTTTCTTAGTTCATCGGTTTAGTTTCCGTAGGTAGAAATCGACGTAACGATGTTTGTGACGCAAGTTTAGGTTTCTGTTTTAAAAATGTCCCGCTATTAAGAATAAAGTCTGTGCATATGCGTAGAAAGAAGATACATTTAAGTATTTACTGACCGTCGTAGTTATTAACGGTTATCATTGGCGGATTATTTTCGCTTTTGTTGTTGTTTTGTTCTTGTTAGGGTGTGGGAGACGCTAGTTAGTGGTTTAGGAAACCTCTAGAAAAGCCTAAAAAGGTCTGAGAAAGGTGTTTCGCGTTGAGTTAAAGATAAAGGAATTTTAGGATAGGATATTTATAATTTATTTATTTGAATCAAAACTTAAAATATAAATAATGTGTACGTAAAACAGCATAGAACAATTGTTTTTAATAAAATATAGCGTATTTGTTTTAATTTCCGTTGGTGAAACAACGCTCTGACCGTAGATTTTAGCACTGGTCCCGAGTATGCTGGAGGTCGGATCACGCCTTGTTTAAAGTTAAAGACACGATATCTTGTCAGAACAGATTTATAGTTTTGTTATAAGCATCGCCTGTGAATAGCGCAGTGACAGTGAAATCGCAGTTTAGCATCCGGTGTCGAGATGTTTTAAAATAGACTGTGGAGTCCGTCGACCATATAAGGAGTTGGAGTTGTTTATCAGAAAGAATTAGTACCATCTTAGATTTCAAAGCTTCTTTGGGAACAGATTCGAGTGGAAGATTGAACCCGGGTTTTCGCTGTTTTTGGTGAAATGTCGTAACTTGCCGTTTATCCATTACGCAATAATTTCAAAGAGGCAAAATTAACGAAAAGTCAAGATGAGGCTACGTAACATGGCACAGATGCGCATATGTGAAGTCAATATACTTATTGAAAAGTATACCAAGATCTGGATCTTGAAATAAACTTTCTGAGAAGCGTTTCCCAACTAATGCACGTTTTCATTCCAGACGTGAATATATATATAATATATATATATATATATATATATATATATATATATATATATATATATATATATATATATATATACTATATATATATATATACTATATATATATATATATATATATATATATATATATATATATATATATATATATATATAAAATTTAAGGCTATCTTAGTTCAACCAGACCACTGAGCTGATTAACAGCCCTCCCAGGGCTGACCCGAAGGATTAGATATTTTTACGTGGCTAGGAACCAATTGGTCACCTATAGCAAACGGGACCTACAGCTTATTGTGGGATCCGAACCACATTATATCGAAAAATTAATTTCTATCACCAGACATGAATCCTCTAATTTCGCGTCGGCCGAGCCGAACGCGAAAACCACTCGTCCAACGAGGCACTACGTGGATTATGACGCATTTCATTTCTTCAAACGACAGTTTATATTGATCATGCATTGTGAAGTGGTCCTTGTCCACAAATGGAATATAAGCACACGAGGAAAGTTCGTCTGCGAAAGAGTGTTTATAGGTTTATTTAAGTGAATTGTATGAATATTATTTTGGAATGGACAAAAAGTTGAAACATTTCCACTTACCACTAAATCTATGAGCCCGAGATATGTACTTGAAAACTTGATCTTTCTCATCAGATTCTGATATAAAGTTTATTACTAAACCTTTGATTTGAGCAACTCTTTCAAGTAGGAATTTCAGTGCAAGTCATATTCATACATTAAGCTTTGTTCATGCCATTGGTAGCTACATCGTGGGTACCTCGAACGGTTAGTATTGTATTGACCGTTAGACAATTTAAAGAATTATCGAAATGATTTGGAGATGGGATTTGAACATTAATGGGTAAATCTGACCGGGAGACTCCAAGTTTTTCCTTATTTATATGATGATTTTACTTCTAAATTATTAAAGGGTCGTCATAACATTACGTAGAGCCATACGTTCATATCCTCGGATATGACCGGTATAAAAATCATAACAGAATAATGAGATAACAAATAGGTTAATATGCAAAGTTTCGTCTCTTAAACCTCCGGAAGGCTGTGCATTCCTTAGTAATATGATGGTACAGTGTACTTAAGGTCTAAGATTTTTTGCACTAAATGGAAAGGCTGCGTGGATAAACCCACATGTACTTGGATCTCATCAGTCTTGTAATTGACAGGTTATCACAATAGAATGAATGTGTGGGTCCAAGTCATCAAAATTAGGTTCCGAGTTGCAAGGCCTCTGCTTATCAACTTTGTTCATAAGCTTTAAACTTTTAACGAGCACCAAATCTCTCTCACTTTAATTGTTCAATTTTTCCACTGAGAAAGCCGTATTTGTTGGAAAATGAATGGGTAAATCGTAAAGTTTGTGGGCACAATCATGTGGATTGGCATCGAAGAGTGCCATAAAGATCATAACAAACCTACGAGTGGGTCTGGCTGGGATACCTTAAACAGGAAACCTATGTAGCCATACTAAATGTGTTAATGTACCACAAGACAGGTATTTCGTCCCACGTTCTGTAATATAGGGCAGTCACGTCCGTTCCATGTGCCTTCACAGGTATACCGCAGGTGTGTGATCTCACTAAGAAGGTGATAGGTTCAGGTGTTTTAAATCTCGCTGCAGTAATGTAGTCAAATGACAACCAGCAAGATTTGTCACACCTCAAACAAGACAGAAGAGTAATTAATTGACTGCTATAATAAGCTTATATCACGCAATGCACTACGATTCAAAACGTCATTGGTTACGTACTTTTCATCGAAATGTTCGACCGTACGTGAACTTGATAGGTAAAAGATTGACGTCATATTTTGTTCTTTGATTCAATGTCTCAAATACCTCGTGACTTTTTCCCTTCTTCTTCTTCTTCTTCTTCTTCTTCTTCTCTTCTTCTTCTTCTTATTCTTCTTCTTCTTCTTCTTCTTCTTCTTCTTCTTCTTCTTCTTCTTCTTCTGACATTTCCTCGCGCTGCCGTCCAAAAAGGGTTGTTAATTGTACGATTTTTTCAGGTATTTTAAGATATTCTTGCGTTTGTTGGCCACGTGATTTATTACTTGCCTCATGTAATCGTTACCATACCACTTGAAATGATATCTTGAAAACAAAGAGACCGGATGTATTCAGAACATCATAAAGCACAAAGAAATGCCTTGTGGGACTTTCCTACGCCTCACGAAAGCCAGATTCGTACAACGAACCTCCACTGGTGCGACCAGACTACTGAATCGGCCACACAGTATAGTAGAACAAATATTAATCTACTTTATACGCTTTTTTGAGAACTAAACTAGATATGCATGCGCAGTTCCAATAAATTACAAGGGAATTTCAACTGATAAGAAGTTAGTAATGGATGACTGAATAAAGCAGATTTAAGGAAGAACTCAAATCTCCTATTCTGTAAGAGCTACGATACTGACGAGAAAACACTTGGACAATTATAAAATAATGAGAACCATCCCTGTGGAGGGTTGTATGTAAAACCAAACAAAGTGAAAGCACCTCAGTGACGTGGTTGGTATGGTGTTGGCGTGCCACCTCGGTGGCTGCCGGTTCGATTCCCAAGCATTCCATTGAGGAGTGAGAGATGTGTATTTCTGGTGATAGAAGTTCACTCTCGGCGTGGTTCGGAAGTCACGTAAAGCCGGTGGTCCCGTTGCTGAATAACCACTGGTTCCATGTAACGTAAAAACACCATACAAACAAACAAACAAAGTGAACCAAGTGTTTAGAATAGTAAGAATAGTCTATTGAGATTAATCGCTATATTGTAACCATTTAAAAATGAAAGTGGTTTTAAGATCACTGAATTCTGTGTTCTTATCTGATATGTATTTGCACATACACATTATTGTGTTATTAAATATACAGTTAATTTGAGCTTGTCTTTGCGGGCCACTGCATTAGGCACTGGCCTGTTATAAACATTGTGGAGGGAGGAAAATATTTCGAAATTCTGTAATTACCATTTACAAGGGTAACATATACATATATATATATATATATATATATATATATATATATATATATATATATATATATATATGTTTGCTTTAAAAAATCACAGTAGATGCACGTGACTTCATGATATAAGCGAATACCACAGGAAAAATATTAGGCAGAATTCGTACCCGAACGCTTTCGTCCTTTAATAAGACTTTGTCGAGGCGCACAATGTCTTAATTTCTGCATATATATATATATATATATATATATATATATATAATATATATATATATATATATAGACAGATAGATAGATAGACACAGATAGAATAGGAAAAAACGTAACTTGCAGTCTCGGTAAAACCTCCTGGGATAATTTTAATCTTGTGATTGGCGTGACTCCGACCACCATGAATTCACACGGCTGTTTTAACTGTTGAAGAAATCCCGGCGAGTTGATAACTTTCACCGTCACGCACACAACATGGGAATTTTCAGGCTAAGGATAAACATGCCATTTGTAGTACTTGCAGGCGTTCTAAATTCAAATTTCCCGAGATTTTTTGAGATCCTGCCGGATGCGGTGTAACGTCTTGGGAATAAGAGAGGCCACCCCCACCCGCCCCGCCCCCCACCCCACCCCCTAAAATGGAACTACTCTTGCGAAGGTCAGGGTTGCAATTTTCTCGCAACGCTTCCTGTTTTGAAAGCAAAACCCAGTGACGCAAAGAATGCACGATGACGCGGGATGTATAGCTTTCCATTTCTTCGGGACAAAGAAAAAAAAAGAGAGAGAGAAGCTCTTGACGATAAACACTAACTTTTGGACAGATTTCCTCTTTACATTGCATTGCAGTAACACTAAATAGTCATTCTTATCAGTGTTTTGTGACTGCTTCAGAATTCAATTAAATGCTGTGTGTTTTAAATTAATCCTTTTGCTTGACATACGCTCGTCCGTTTTCTTAGAATCATATGCTGGCCAAGAGGACGGGAATTCAAAGAATACAACGTCTAAGTAGTTATATATGATTGCCTACATTGATTTATGAGATAAAAGACCTTAAATGAGGTAAATTTTGCCCGTCATCGAACTCTGTCAAAGAAACGTGAACATTGTACAGGGTGTCCATAAAGTCCCAGTACCATTCTGAGCAATAAATACTTATAATAGTACTGAGACTTTATGGACACCCTGTAGATTACAGTGA
This sequence comes from Macrobrachium nipponense, assembly GCF_015104395.2. Taxonomy (NCBI): domain Eukaryota; kingdom Metazoa; phylum Arthropoda; class Malacostraca; order Decapoda; family Palaemonidae; genus Macrobrachium; species Macrobrachium nipponense. The sequence continues at coordinate 50,510,058 of NC_061102.1, read as the reverse complement.
AGTTAGATATATTTTATTTAAATTTTCCCATCACTCTTAGTTTTGTAAGTAAAGCACGGGGAAATATCACTCTTATGGCCAACAGAGTTCACTAAACTCATTAATGTACAGTCAGTACAACTGCTTCCGGTAAATTCCCGAAATGTATACTAGTATTACACAAGACCCGTTTTTTTTATGCCCCTGGACTAGGGTAGTCGTGATATCCGTGTTAGCGGTTGGGGTGTGAGAAACATAATGAGATTATTTTCAAGAAGATTCTATGATTAGTTCCTGAGCTATGGCGTCCCGCTTTTTTTCAGGGAAGGTCCCAGTCCTCGGTTGCAGTTCGGGAATATGACCCTGGTACCAGCTAAAAATGCTTTAAGTTTATTTTATTCTTCAGTATAATGACGCCAGTTGAAACTATACAAAACATTTCAGTGAAACCATTCAAAATGTTTTTTTTTTAACATTGCTGTATTTATTGCAAAATAAATAAAAAATTGACTTTTCAAGTCGCATTATATAGTTATCTGGAAAGCACTATAAGAAGTTCGAATAGAATCTGGAAAAAACGAAAAGATGTCCTTGAAAAGAATTTCTTCCTTGCAGTCATTTGATAACTATTTTTCGAGGTTTAGGCAGACCTGAATTTTATCTATCTGTTACGCCTCAGTGGCGTGGTCGGTATGGTGTTGGCGTGCCACATCGTTGGCCGCGAGTTCGATTCTCGGGCGTTCCATTGAGGTGTGAGAGATGTGTATTTCTGGTGATAGAAGTTCACTCTCGACGTGGTTCGGAAGTCACGTAAAGCCGTTGGTCCCGTTCCTGAATAACCACTGGTTCCATGCAACGTATAAACACCATACAAACAAACATCTTTCTGTTCTTTGCTGGAAAATCCGGCCAGGTAAATGTGGCAATTGTTGACGTGAGTTACCGGATGTGTTGATTCGTTACTGGTGTCAGCTCCGTAATGATACGAAGAGTATTTGTGTCGAGAAAAAAAATTACAAGAAATTTACGCTTCCCACCGTAGTGGCGGGATTACTTATGAGAGTTTTGTCTTCTAATTAATAGGTCTCTAGAATACGGATATTGTCCAATATTGTTTGTTTTACGGTATCCTCTTAGGAGCTGAATGTTTTATCCTTTCCTTGAATCTAAACACTCGTGTCTTCACTGTCAATGTAATTATTGCAAAAGATATGACTGCGTATGACTAGAAGACAGCATGGAGCAGAACTCCCTAAAAACAAAGAAGAAGAAAAAAGTGTAACTGTCTGGTTTGACGCCATATGAGTCTTTTCTGTAAAAAAAAATTAGCCAGTTACCTATATTGTTAATATAATACGACGAAGATTCCTGTGTATTTGCTATAAATTGAAAACTGTCTTAATAATGGCATTTCTATATTTCATCCTTCTGAAAAAGACTCCAAACTATTCTATAAAGTTACCTTTCCAGTCGGTTTGTTACATCTAGACTTTCTGTGTTTGTTTTCAATAGTCTAAATGAAACACAATGACATTTAAACCATTTCCGAGTTTCCCAAATTATGAAAATGTAATAAAATTTACTTGGTAATTGTTTTAGTGATCTTTATAGAAATATCTTTAATTTAGTTTTCTTTGCAATTCATTTTGTTAATATTCCTAAGAGGTAAAACACCGCTCTTCGTTTGATTATTTACAATCTATAAAATATCTTACACGAAAATTTCATACAATACCCAAACAATGTAAATAATCTGTAAAATCCATGAAATAATCTAAGAAAGACTCTTCTATGATCTGACTGGGGAATGGTTTGAGGCAAATGACCATCGTAAACTGCTTATACGTATATGTTATAAGCAGATATCGAAACCAGGCTACCGCGAACTGCCTGAAATTTCAGTCAGATAGCGAAATGCACTTAGAACTTATATTTGACTCTCCCAGGAGCTAGCACTAAACAAGGCGAAACCGTGACCCGCCTACACCGTTTCGCCGTGTTTAGTATAAGCCCTTGGTGGTGACAAATGTATTTCGCCATTTGTTGTACAAGCCCCTAGTGGATCAAGTGTCCCTAAGTGCATTTCGAATTTCAGGCAGTTCGTGAAATACCTGGTTACGCTATCTGCCTGTAACATGTATATCACGCTTCCGTTTTCTTTTATAAAGTATTGTTATTCACTCTGGCATGAAATAGACAACAAAAGGCGTAAAGGATTTGTAACTATGTATAATTTAACCGTCTGTCTTGAATATATGTTTAGTTTATATGCCCGCAATCCAAAATCACTGATTTGCTTATTTAACGACATTTTATTGCAATGTATTAATTAACACAGACCTTGTTGACATGTCAGCTATTCCCAAGGGAGTTGTAGTCTTTCTCTATAGAAATGTTGTTTATTGAAACCTTGAGAAACAAATGGCACTTACAGCGCCGTAATCCTGTTTTTATTATTATTATCATTATCATTATTTTTTAATTTTTTTTTTTTTTTTTTTGCTCTATCACAGTCCTCCAATTCGACTGGGTGGTATTTATAGTGTGGGGTTCCAGGTTGCATCCTGCCTCCTTAGGAGTCCATCACTTTTTTACTATGTGTGCCGTTTCTAGGATCACACTCTTCTGCATGAGTCCTGGAGCTACTTCAGCCTCTAGTTTTTCTAGATTCCTTTTCAGGGATCTTGGGATCGTGCCTAGTGCTCCTATGATTATGGGTACGATTTCCACTGGCATATCCCATATCCTTCTTATTTCTATTTTCAGATCTTGATACTTATCCATTTTTTCCCTCTCTTTCTCTTCAACTCTGGTGTCCCATGGTATTGCGACATCAATGAGTGATACTTTCTTCTTGACTTTGTCAATCAACGTCACGTCTGGTCTATTTGCACGTATCACCCTATCCGTTCTGATACCATAGTCCCAGAGGATCTTTGCATGATCGTTTTCTATCACTCCTTCAGGTTGGTGCTCATACCACTTATTACTGCAAGGTAGCTGATGTTTCTTGCACAGGCTCCAGTGGAGGGCTTTTGCCACTGAATCATGCCTCTTTTTGTACTGGTTCTGTGCAAGTGCCGGGCATTCGCTTGCTATGTGGTTTATGGTTTCATTTTTCGTATTGCACTTCCTACATATGGGAGAGATGTTATTTCCGTCTATCGTTCTTTGAACATATCTGGTTCTTAGGGCCTGATCTTGTGCCGCTGTTATCATTCCTTCAGTTTCCTTCTTTAGCTCTCCCCTCTGTAGCCATTGCCATGTGTCATCGCTGGCTAGTTCTTTAGTCTGTCTCATGTATTGTCCGTGCATTGGTTTGTTATGCCAGTCCTCTGTTCTGTCTGTCATTCTCCTGTCTCTGTATATTTCTGGGTCTTCGTCTACTTTTATTAGTCATTCTTCCCATGCACTCTTTAGCCACTCGTCTTCACTGGTTTTCAGATATTGCCCCAGTGCTCTGTTTTCGATGTTGACGCAGTCCTCTATACTTAGTAGTCCTCTCCCTCCTTCCTTTTGTGTTATGTATAGTCTGTCCGTATTTGCTCTTGGGTGTAGTGCTTTGTGTATTGTCATATGTTTCCTGGTTTTCTGATCTATGCTGCGGAGTTCTGCCTTCGTCCATTCCACTATTCCTGCACTGTATCTGATTACTGGCACTGCCCATGTGTTTATGGCTTTTATCATATTTCCGGCGTTGAGTTTTGACTTGAGTATCGCCTTGAGTCTCTGCATATATTCTTTCCTGATCGTGTCCTTCATCTCTTAGTGTTTTATATCCCCTCCTTCCATTATTCCCAGTTATTTGTATCCTGTCTCATCTATGTGTTTGATGTTGCTCCCATCTGGTAGCTTTATCCCTTCAGTTCTCGTTACTTTGCCTTTTTGTATGTTGACTAAGGTGCACTTTTCTATTCCAAACTCCATCCTGATGTCCCCAGATACAATCCTTACAGTCTGGATTAGGATATCTATTTCCTTGATGCTCTTACCATACAGCTTGATGTCGTCCATGAACATCAGATGGTTGATTCTGTTGCCTCTTTTCTTGAGTTGGTACCCGGCATCCATCTTCTGTAGTACTTTTGTCATGGGAATCATGGCTACTACAAAGAGTAGTGGGGACAGTGAGTCGCCCTGGAAGATCCCTCTCCTGATATTAACCTCTGCTAGTCTTATTCCAGAGCTTGTAAGTATTGTATTCCAGTTACGCATTGTATTTTTGAGGAAGCTGATGGTGTTTTCCTCTGCCCCATATATTTTCAGGCATTCTATTAGCCATGTGTGTGGTATCATGTCGAAGGCTTTCTTATAGTCTATCCATGCCATGCATAGGTTGGTTTTCCTTCTTCTACTGTTCTTCATTACCATTTTGTCTATCATTATTATTATTATTATTATTATTATTATTATTATTATTATTATTATTATATTATTATTATTTTATTATTATTATTATTATTATTATTATTATTATTATTATGAATGAATAAGTGCTTTTAGTACGAATTAGCCATAGGCCAAGACAGCCGTAACCCGCCGACTACCTGTAAGTACTATTGCCTCTAATGTAAAAGCATTTCTCATAAATCTGGATTGACCATTGAAATTTGGTAACAAGTTGGTTAACTGGTAGTTAATTTCTCCAAGTTAATAATCAAATTGTGTGTTGACAAACTCCTATACTCAAGAGTGATATAGTACCTTTTTGATCCATGCCATATGGTTTCCTATTCTACTGGCTCTTGTAGCAAGCTCCCAGAGAGATTCATCTCGAAAGGCAATAGTACCTACTTGGAGCTAGATCTACAGATTGAGGGGCGTAGAGCTCTCTTTTGGTTTGGCTGTTTATGCCCGAGAGGAGCTTCAAGTAGTCTTGACACTCCCTACGGGTATTGGCCTCCAGGGTGGGGCATGAAAGTGACTTTCATGATCCGCAGCCTAACTCGAGCTCTTGTGGGAGGTCTCAGTCTTAGATCTCGAGTGTTCCAGCCAGCAGTTGCAGAAGCTTCTTCATCATCAGCCTTTGCTGAAGTTTATTGGCCGGTAAATGCCTTCTCTTCACTGTCTGAAATGACTTGAGAGCAAGTCAAGCACCCAATCATGGAGCTTTGGCAGAAAAGATATAACACTCTATGCTCACTTTTAACTGCGGGAAGGGGAGCTGGCAATAGGGCTGTCATCTGGACCCATCAATTGTACTGACCAGATTTAGCTGCCTTTCAACTTATGTCGTCTCATGTACGATAACCCTTGGCTCTCTCAGGATTTAATTTTTAAATGGAAGCTCAGACATATTATCTTACTAAGGCACAAGGCCCTATTTTTGTTATCCCTGCACCAGAAAGAATAGGTGGTTTCAGGATTTGTCACTTTCTTACTCACAGTCATGACTGGTAATCTGACATTTTTACCACCCAGTTGAAAGAAAACCTACCATATAATGAGCGAGTCTTATACATACAGAGCGGCAGCTCAGACCATTGAGATACAACGAACGAGATACCGACTGTAACCCCTACCGGTATTTAGGAGTAGACTTGTAAACTGTGAAACTGACCGTTTGGTGAAAATATTTGGGTGGCTCACTTAACAAGCACCACTAATTGCTTGTTAGATTTTGGGTCTAGATCCAGTATATGAGATACCAGATGAAACTAATATATAATATATCTGCAGACTTTCCTGATTATAGAATGCCCAGTGACAGACAGACAACCTGGAGGGTGGGTTCCCCCTTGACAGACGCACTGAAAAGGGGCGGGGGGGGGGGGGGCGTTAATTGGATCTAGATCCAACTTTGGAGATACCAAGTAAAACTTACACTACAATAGCACTGCACATCCTAGAATACTGTGATGGTAATGCCAGACATTTTAGTGGGTGGTTTCCCCCTGACAGACACCCCACAACGAGTGGGGAGGGGGAGGGGGAGAGCGGATCTGCATCCAACATTGGGGATACCAAGTAAAATTTGTGCTACAATAGCACTGCACATCCTAGAGTACTGTGGTGGTAATGCAGACATTTTAGTGGGTGGTTACACCCTGACAGACATAGGCAATATTAATATTAGAAATAGAGTAATTATCTGAAATTCGTGAGCCTGATAAAATGTAAAAGGCAAAAAATTCAAGAAATACTATGATGTTTCAGGACAAAAATTACTGCCGGGGTTATTTTTTAAAATTCCTATTGACTTCATTAATTCCATCACATCTATATAAAAAAAAAATTATGTATGAGACTTACTGGGCCTGGTCTACTTTATATAGTTTCACGCACACAAACACAAACACACACACACACACACACACACACACACACACACACACATATATATATATATATATATATATATTATATATATATTATATATATATATATATATATATATATATATAGTATATATATATATATAGTATATATATATATGTTTGTATGTATGTCTAATATACATACTATATACTATATATATATATATATACTATTATTATATATATACGTATATATATATATATTACTATTATTTATTTTTATATACTTTCTTATAATAAATAATATATTTTTTTATATATATAGATATATATATATAATATATATATATAAATCTATATATCTATCATATAAATATTATAAATTATATAAATATAATCTTATATATATATATGTGTGTTGTGTGTGTGTGTGTGTGTGTGTGTATGTATGTATGTATGTATATATAGCATTAGCACTATCCTTTGGTGTGGAGTTATTACTTCACACAAAGTAGTATTTTATCTGAATGGGAGGGGGTCACAAGTGGCAACAGCTACAAGTATGCGTGCTCATCCATTTTTGAATAATTAAACCAGTCATATGGTGCAAGTCTCAATTCCTCTAAAAAAAATGAAATGTAGAATAAGTATTCTCGTTTTAATGGCGTCTTTGGTCATTTTCTTTTCTTTTTGCAGAGTAGGCCTTATTATAAGTTAGGGCACTGCAGCCATGTAGAGGTTCGTAGCCCATCGTGTCTTACCATCAACTGAATTGTTCTTGAGTTGCGGTTGGTTCTTGTGGATGAGATTAAATTTTTATCGGATATGGGAGTGCGATTGATATTGAGACCAAAGTCCCATCATAAAGAGCCCGTTTTATCACCCGCAGATTCACAAAGAGACGATGCAGCATAACACAAATAATTACTGGAAACGGAAATGTGAATGAATCGTTCAAGGTAGGCAAACTACAAAACATTTTTCCCCATTCTATTCCCCCTCCCGAAGTTGACGTTCATACAACTTAGAGCTCCTGACTACCAAATTAAGGTGGCCTATAATAGCATGTCAATGTCAATGATCTAATAGTCCACTTATTTTCGGCTGCCTGCCTCACTCAAATTGATCTGTACGCTATCACCAAGTATCCGGTACCATATATTCTCAGGGAAGAAAATCTAAACTCAACTAAAAATAATACTTGCGAGTAAATTAAGGCGAAAATTGCCCGCAGTTTGATGTTTAAAACCAGCTGATTGCGTCTGTCTCTTGACTTCCCGCCAGCATGCACTACAGCCAGTCTATGCAATGTTTCAATACATGCTATCGATGCTGGCTTTGACGACCATTATTCGGCTAAATTTTCTCCTAGTAATATTTTTACTTTCATTGTTCATTATATCCAGTAGACAGGCACTAACATCATATTATATCCTCACGTCTGTCTGTTCAATGTATTTACCATTGCTAATATGATTTATATGCGCCTCCAACCACGGCTCCATCACAGTCATAAAAATCGGACAACCGAAAGGGCAAATCTGTCCACTGTGTGCAAGGCATAGCGCGTCAATCACTGAAGTAGCGATCTCCCTGTCGAGTGTGTGACTTCGGGAGGCCATATTGAAAGGTCTTGGTCCACTATTTTTTTTTTTTTTTTTTTTTTTTTTTTTTGCTCTATCACAGGCCTCCAATTCGACTGGGTGGTATTCATAGTGTGGGTTTCCCATCCTGCCTCCTTAGGAGTCCATCACTTTTCTTACTATGTGCGCCGTTTCTCGGATCACACTCTTCTGCACGAGTCCTGGAGCTACTTCAGCCTCTAGTTTTTCTATATTCCTTTTCAGGGATTTTGGGATCGTGCCTAGTGCTCCTATGATTATGGGTACAATTTCCACTGGCATATCCCATATCCCTCTTATTTCTATTTTCAGATCTTGATACTTATCCATTTTTTCCCTCTCTTTCTCTTCAACTCTGGTGTCCCATGGTATTGCGACATCAATGAGTGATACTTTCTTCTTGACTTTGTCAATCAACGTCACGTCTGGTCTATTTGCACGTATCACCCTATCTGTTCTGATACCATAGTCCCAGAGGATCTTTGCCTGATCGTCTTCTATCACTTCTTCAGGTTGGTGCTCGTACCACTTATTACTGCAAGGTAGCTGATGTTTCTTGCACAGGCTCCAGTGGAGGGCTTTTGTGCTGGTTCTGTGCAAGTGCCGGACACTTCCTACATATGGGAGAGATGTTATTTCCGTCTATCGTTCTTTGAACATATCTGGTTCTTAGGGCCTGATCTTTTGCCACTGTTATCATTCCTTCAGTTTCCTTTTTTAGCTCTCCCCTCTGTAGCCATTGCCATGTGTCATCGCTGGCTAGTTCTTTAGTCTGTCTCATGTATTGTCCGTACATTGGTTTGTTGTGCCAGGCCTCTATTCTGTTTGTCATTCTCCTGTCCCTGTATATTTCTGGGTCTTCGTCTACTTTTATTAGTCCTTCTTCCCATGCACTCTTTAGCCACTCGTCTTCACTGGTTTTCAGATATTGCCCCAGTGCTCTGTTTTCGATGTTGACGCAGTCCTCTATACTTAGTAGTCCTCTCCCTCCTTTCTTTCGTGTTATGTATAGTCTGTCCGTATTTGCTCTTGGGTGTAGTGCTTTGTGTATTGTCATGTTTCCTGGTTTTCTGATCTATGCTGCGGAGTTCTGCCTTCGTCCATTCCACTATTCCTGCGCTGTATCTGATTACTGGCACTGCCCATGTGTTTATGGCTTTTATCATATTTCCGGCGTTGAGTTTTGACTTGAGTATCGGCTTGAGTCTCTGCATATAATCTTTCCTGATCGTTTCCTTCATCTCTTGGTGTTTTATATCCCCTCCTTCCATTATTCCCAGGTATTTGCATCCAGTCTCATCTATGTGTTTGATGTTGCTCCCATCTGGTAGCTTTATCCCTTCAGTTCTCGCTGCTTTGCCTTTTTGTATGTTGACTGAGGCGCATTTTTCTATTCCAAACTCCATCCTGATGTCCCCAGACACAATCCTTACAGTCTGGATTAGGGTATCTATTTCCTTGATGCTCTTACCATACAGCTTGATGTCGTCCATGAACATCAGAAGGTTGATTCTGTTGCCTCTTTTCTTGAGTTGGTACCCGGCATCCATCTTCTGTAATACTTTTGTCATGGGAATCATGGCTACTACGAAGAGTAGTGGGGACAGTGAGTCGCCCTGGAAGATCCCTCTCCTGATATTAACCTCTGCTAGTCTTATTCCAGAGCTTGTAAGTATTGTATTCCAGTTGCGCATTGTATTTTTGAGTATTATTATTATTATTATTATTATTATTATTATTATTATTATTATTATTATTATTATTATTATTATTATTATTATTTGACCCAGTTTCACAGAGAAAAATTACCTCACGAAAACAGGCCTACGCACTCCAACCATTGCGGTCAAGGCTTTTGCATCTAAGCAGTGTCAAGCATAAATGGTTCATGTGTAAATTACAGGACTTACTTTGCATACAGTAGCGAAGCACTAACTAAACAGTAATATAGCACAATCGCTAAACACTAACATTCACAGTGCACTTACACTCGGTAAGCACTCACACTTCCATATACATTCACTATACACGCACACACACACTTAACATACACTCGCGCTCAATAACACTAAAAACACTGAATACCCAACACTCACTAGTCACTCACTATACAATAAATGCTCACTAAACACTTAAAACACTAAACTCTTTAAATACTCATTATACCCCAAACACTCGGTAAACATTCACTAAACACTCGCTTAATCCTAAACATTAATTAAACAATAAATACTCACTAATCCCTATGCACTCATTAAATACTAAATGCTTACCAAACCCTAAGTACTTGTTAAATACTGAACAGTGAATGAACATCCACTCCTTAAAAACCCAATAAACACTTGCACACTAAACATTTGCTAAACACTAAAATTCAAAAGACGTTCACTAAACACTCATTGAATACTTACTAAACGTTCACCACACACAAACAATCACAAAACTTTAACTGAACCTAAACACTCACTAAACATCCACTGAATACTTACACACTAAACATTCACTAAACCCTAAACACTCGCTGAATATTTACACACTAAATAATCACTAAACACTAACATTCACAAGACATTCGCTAAAACCCTAAAGACAAAACATTAACTGAATACTTACAAAATGAACATTCAATAACATTCACTAAACCCTAAAGACTCAGTAAACATTCACCGAAAACTGACACATTAAACAGTCACTAAACCCTAAACTAAACATTCATCAAACACTTACTCATAAACATTCACTAAACGCTTACTCACTAAACCCTAACAATTCGCTAAACACTTACTCATTAAACATTAACGATAAAAAAATTCACAATCGCGCTAGTTTTTCATTTCTCTTGTTTTCTTTACATTCATGCTAGGTGATTATTTTTTTGGTCTAGTTTGCTCTTCTATTTATTCATAATCTTCTTGGGAGAATGGAAATGTTCGAAATAACTTGGTGTGTGGAGAGATTGTTTAAAAAACATAGATCCTCTGTGTCCTTCCTCAGCCAGGTGTATTATATCTGACGAGTTTTACACCAGCCGAAAAGAAATCGACTTTAGTAACAACAATATTCATTCCTAAAACTGATAATATAAAAATGTTTCCATGATTTCATTAGTATGAAAGTCAGTTGAAACCAAAAGAAGGTAGTCCTGCTGCGATAAAACAAAACAGAGTAGTATAGCGCAATTATTATGACCTGTATACTCTTGACTATAGCGTATATAGTACATATGCATTACTATCTATTTAATGGGTGCGTATTACTCTATTTAACCAGTGTTATGTACAGTTGGACACAGGTTTCCCTGGTACACCTTCTTCAGGGACTTCGAAAAATTATATGGTAACAGTGTTTACTGAGGGAGATGGGGGGAGGACTCTTCCTCTCTTAGCAAGAGTTCTACCAATAAGCTCTGGAATTCTTTCAGTGGGAGGAGTCATTAGGTATGGTTGGAGAAACACACACACACACACACACACGCACACGGAGTAAGAAAAAAAAAAAAAAAGAAATCTGAGCAGGGTATATCGCTGTAACTAAGATTACTGTCTCACTTTTAATATAAGTTTGTTTATTAAGATTCCATTTAACTTTTGTCTAAGTCGTTATCTTACCACCGTGTTTGTTATTATATATCGGTCATATTCATTATGCAATACTTAAAATTGATCAAAATTTTAGAGTTATATTGGTATTGGAATGAATCACGAACATCATAACAGGATATTTTAACCTTATCACGTAAGCCAAGTTTATAGTATCGGTTGCAGTGCGTTTCCTACCAATAGTATAATAGGAAGCTATAAAGAGAAGCGCAGCAACACTTCATTGAACACACACAAGCACTGAACGTATTGAAAGTGTCCGACACCTTAGCTCCTCTCTATCTCTCCCGTATTAGCTATCTAGAAATACCACTGCGCTAAGTATGCAGTTTTGATATGTCATTAACACCCTTTAATCTTGACTAAACTAATATATGCATATATATTTTTTCGGGGGGCTGGGGGAGTGGTGTCGGGGATAGAGTTCTTGTTGTTAAGCCGTCTTATAGGTTTTGGAATTCTAAAATGTAATTCAAATTGACAAGTTTCTTGCTTTTGCTGTACCGATGCCCTCAGCCTGGCTTTACTACAACTGAAATGGGTGGGAGGCTAGGGGTAAGGTGGGCCTGTTGCGACCCCGATGAGTGGACGAAGTACTAGATATGCTCGTGGATAGAGTGTATTGCTAACGAAAAGCTCCACTTGAAATATTTTCTTGTTTATCTTTAATGCCTGCGTGTTTTTAGTGTTTATCCTAATATTATTATTGTACTGTAGATTTTCTGAATACAACATTATTTACAAGAAGAAGGATTGGGTTAAACTCACTCTCTCTTGTATTTACATATAGAATGAAAAGGAGAGAGAGAGAGAGAGAGAGAGAGACTGGACGTTACTGAGGAATCAAAATGAAACTACGAGGGACAGAGAAAATTCCACAACGTGTAATGGAAAGTGAGGAAGGACTCCCAAACTTGGTGCAAACTTTTAACCATTCCCATAAGGTAAACTTAATTCGTTGCCAATGATAAACTATTGTTGATATTCAGAGGTTTCGTGTATTCATGGTTGGGTTTGTATTCCCTTTTGAATATACTGTAGAGGTTATTCCCTACACGCCGTTCATTACAGTAATTATTACATGATATGGATAAACATATCTACTTGGCTTATATTTTCTAATATATTAATTGTGATTCATGTTTTAATGTCATACGGACAGAAATTCCTTTCGCTCTTATCATCATTCGTGTGAGGATAAGAGACAGACGTCTCTATTGTTAAACAGCCCCTTCAGTCATTTACCTGTCCATTGTGGAAAGAGCTATTTGGAGAAATGTAGTTTGATGATATTGTCCTAGGGTTTTCTTTTTAGATAATTTTGTAAGAAAAAATCAGGATAGTGAAATTCCCTTTAGATTTTGAACTCCTTTAAAATATCAAATTCACCTTTCTAATAAATAGATTATAATAGTCAAGACCTGGAGCTAAACGATATGCATAGGTCTGTTTACGATTTTTTTTTTACATCATACGACATGGAAGTTCAGTGGAAGCCATGGGGTAATCCAAATATGCACACTAAATTTTTACATTTATTTTTAATATTAGTGAGAAGTCCAGCCACCTTCCTTCTAGATCACCTCTTGCAATCTGTTAGGCATAGAAGATTCATTGGTTTCTGACGATCTGTGGTCGGTTGTGGAAGAGTTTCCATTGTGTTCCCAGAGGTTCATAAGTTGATCTGGTCTCCTCTCCCTCTCAGGCTCCCAACATTTTATCAAATTAGCCTAAATATTCTCAGTGAGGTTCATATCTGTATCCTTACTTGGCCAGTCAAGCAACTGCAGATCCTCTCGACCTTGAAACCATTCCTGGACTATTCTGGCCGTATGGATGGGGCAGCGGTCGTGAATGAAAATGGCAGGAGTAGGTGGGGAGGAATAATTCCACTGTTGAAGTGAAAGATGTTAGAAATCCTGAAGAATTTCAATGTATTTTTCACCAGTGAACCCCCACTCAGTCCTGGTGATATCATCCATATAATGTAAGAAGATCCAGCTCCACACGTTTACTGTGACATGCCCATTCCTGGTCACCTCGTAAATTTCTTCTGTAGTATCTGAAGGGAAAAATCTAATTTTTAAAAATTTACGCTTTGCTTTTCGTAATACGGAAAATAATGCTATATCGTTTGGGGAAATAAAATGCCAAGTAACAACCCTTGCAATAAGTTAAGAATGTTTATTCATCTGCAAGGATTAATACTTATAATAGCATTAACTCTGATCTGCAACAGTCCGTTATGATAAGATATTCTTTAATTCAGTAAACAGGCTGTACTCTATATTTTAAGTTTGCCTACGTGATTATTCATAACATTAATAATGCATTTGCTTAATGCCTGAAAGCTGGCCATAGTAGAACTAATGGAGGGTTTTCAATGAAGAATTTTTATTTTCACACGTCTCGTGGCAATATAATTCAATTAGCGGAAAATACATGGTTATTGACAAAATTATTATATTTTGATTATAATATTACCCTTGCTTATAATTATATAGTCTGACTGATGTTATTAATGATTTTAGAAACTCACCTTATATTACTCGGTCTTCAGTTATGTATTCTGCCGTGACTTCTGCCAGTAAAAGACCTTTCGTCACTGCATACGGCTCGAGACCAAAATTCCATATCCTCCCCCACAAACTGTTGAACGAAGGCAAGCCTATCAGCACGATGCCGAGAAATTCCTTCTTGGCAAGAATTCTATGAGGTATTCCTGCCACATGCAGACGTCTTCGCACCGTCATAGCCTAAACATTTAATGCCAGACGTTCACAAATAGCAATAGTATTGGTAAAAGGATCTTCTTATGCTGCTCGTCGAATGTCGTCGTTATCCTAACGGGTGGTCATTTGTGGTGGAGGTCTTCGAACTGAAATACGTAATTAACCTGCAGATACCTAGATAATCAAGATTAATTATAGCCTGTTTACTTATGGGAACGCTATTTGATATTCTGGGAAGTAAAGAGAAAGAATCACTATTAGAGTTCAACAGGACCAAGGCAACTGTAATTTAGGTTTCATAATTTCACGGGTTTATAAGGTTTATAGTTTAAAAAAATAATAAATAAATGAAATAAATGAATGCTATCCAAAGTTGGTCAATTTCCCAGTCTAAGCTTGCCTCCTTTTCCATTTATTTACTGTTGTAGGGGAGACGTCAAGACGCTGTGCAACAGCACGTATTGAAAGCCCACTTTCTCGTAGAGCGACGATCTGCGCCCGGAGAACTATATGTTGCTGTTCATTTGGAGACTATAACGAATACTACTAGCAGAGGACAGATAACCTATCAAAATTTATACAACACCTCAGTCTAGCCATGATTGGGTGACAAACGTGTTAGCGTGTAATAGAGGTGCTGTAGCAGTGATATCGTTATCACCGAACAAAGTGAAATATTAAATCACACGATTACTGGGACTGACTGATTGATTGGATGATACTGGCATTGCAACATCTCAGGTCATTACTGTCATTGTTAATTGTCTGTTTGAAACACTGTTTACTTAAAAGGTGGTGCTGTTCCTCTCTTAACGTGAATTCCACTAATCAGCTTTCGAGCTGTTTTAGTGTATAAGAGGTTGGAGGAGGCAAACTTGTAATAAGTATTAATCCTCATAGATGAATAAACATTATCCTAATGCATGGGTTGTTACTTGGCATTACATTTCCCCAAACGATATATCATTATTTTCCCTTTCACGGAAAGCAACGCGTAAATTGTAAAAAATTCAGATTGTTTTCCTTCAGATACCACCGAGGAAACATTTACGAAGTGGCCAGAAGTGGTTTGTAACCGTAAACGTGTGGGCCTGGATTTCCTTACATGGTATATGTGATATCACCAAGACTGAAGGGTTTCACCAGTGAAAAATACGTTAAAATTCTTCAGGATTTCTTCCTCCCTTCACTTCACCAGCGGAATTATCCCTTTCCACCTAGTCCTGTCATTTTCATTCATGACGGCTGCCCCATCCATACGGGCAGAATAGTCCAGGAATGTTTCAAGGTCGAGAGGATTTGAATTGGTTGCCTGGCCAAATAAGGGTGCAGAACCACATAGATCTCGAGAAAGATAAAGTCGATTTACTAAAGATTGAACAATTCACAGGTGCCCCGAGAGAAGCCGAAGTGCAGTGGAAAAATCACTGAATTTCTAATCAGTTTTCTCCCATGTATGCATAATTTTTTTTTATTTTTGTTCCCATTATTTTTATGCTCATCCATTTCGTGTGAAGTAGCTACTGTCGCATATCTTATGTAATATAAGCTGGTTAGGGGTAATTACGTTTGCTTTATGTCTATTACAATTAGAATCATAATTACCTGACCTGTTATCGAATTACAATTACAACTTCAATAATACTGAAATACAAAACTTAAATATTGGAAAAAAATTTCACAAAACTTTTTGCACAAAGGAAAATGGAATAAAAACAATTTTAGAATTGGTAGCAGGCTTGTTAAGATTCTCCCTTAATAATATAATAAATAAATTGGGTAGCGACTCAAAACATCTCTCTATTGCATTTGGTTAAGATGAGTTCTCGAATAGTAAGAGGGCTGCTCTAGGATAACAATTTCAAATAAAGTACTTTATTATTTGGACTTTTCAGTTACAATTACAATTACCATTAAGTATAAATAAAAAACAACCGCAATTACAGTTAACTTCAAAACGTGTAATTAAAAACATTTCAGATAAAAGGTAATGTTTATTTGTAATTGGTAAAGCTCCCTTACTGTGGGTTTCACAGACAGCGCAGTCACGTTTTTGGTCAATAACACTGTAATGAAGACTGGTATCAGTACGAGATTTTGCTATAATTTTTCGGTATAATCAAGGGTTTAACTCTAATAAATGTCCGGTAAAAATGCTCAATTTTTATTTGTAACACATAGAGCAACTGTAACCAGTTACCTAATCAAACCAATCTGTTGGTAATTGGCGGCTCTCTCTTTGCTAAAAAAAAAAGTTGAAAAGTTGCGTGACAAACGGATTTCTGCTACCATGCCGACAGTTGTGTTCCTAGGCGGCCATCTCTTCTTCACCTTCGTAATACAAGCATATGGCTGATGCCCTGAATCCAAATGAAGATTGCGAAGGAGGTAACCAAACACAAGTATAACAGTAGCTTTACCATCAATCACAGTATATATCGTTCTACTACTCCACCATACATGCAGATATCTCACTCTAATAATTATAATCATTTATCCTTACCCAAGTCAATAGTCACTAAAGAAAGAAAAAACAATTTGACCTTAAGATAAAAACAGTAATAGCTACTACTACTGCTGTTGCTGCTGATGCTAAGAATGATAGTAAAAAACTAAAAAAAATGCTATATTACTGGTTATTGTTATTGATAATTAATTAATATTGTTCCCTTGTTTTCAACGTAGACCAAAAGTAATATATCCATGCCTAAGGTAAGGTAGTATGGTACGGAATTTGCACATTTTTTCCGTACCTGAACTATACCGTACCGTACTATGGTAAAATTGTCGTTGTGTAATTCCGTACCGTACACATAGGCTAAATATCAACCGTGCCGTACCGTACCGTACCGTAATGCCAGCCTTGCTGGCAGGTAACAACCAAGTGAATCGTTAGATATAAACAATATTGTAAATTATTATTATTAGATTAGAGAGATGGATAGATAAAAAAATCGTACAAAATATACTTAAACTGAAGTAACATTCAGAGAGAGAGAGAGAGAGAGAGAGAGAGAGAGAGAGAGAGAGAGAGAAGGGAGGGGGAGGAGATGTGAGGGAAGGAAGAGGAAGGGGGTGGAATTGGGGTTGGAGGGAATGAGTAGGCTAATCGAGCCTTTTGCCTCTTCGTACAGGACAAGTGTCTATTCTTTTTAATTTGTGATTCATGATACTCATAAATTACGGTACTGGTGTAGTACACTATAGCAAAATCTCGTACTTATACGAATCTTAGTTACAGAGAAATAGGTTAGAGAATTCGCGAACACTTTTACCGAGCTCATTTTACGAAGCAGTTCTCAATGTAATTATTAACAGGAACAATAATTATGTGAGCATATTATATTTAACAGTAGTATCTTTATTTCATACCATGGTGATTATGATCCCTATTGGCTAATCCTACAATCAAGGAACGATAGAATGATATATGAATCATGGTATTGTTTTACTCGACTCGAAACAGAGTCTGAATCCCATCGAATGTGAGGTCGTCAGCAGGATTTTTAAATGGGTCAGACTTCATAACCACTCACCATGAATCGAAGGGACCAAAATCTGGCACTGCGAGGACGAATTGTTACTTTACGCGACAATGGTTTCTCGATACGAGCCATTGCACGTGATGCTGGTGTGTCCCCCACCACGGTACAGTTGTGGATAAGAAGGTGGGAGGAGAGTGGGAACTTGAACGACTTGTGTTAGCTGTTTATGCTGAATGATTGGTGGATATGTTACATTGTTCATGGTTATTTAATCTTGCTTATTTAATATGAAAGTTTCTTTCTTAAATGTATTTCGTCTCGCTATTATAATTTTGGTTAGACTACAGATACCCACAGCCATTCCAACATCACAGTAATATTTCAGGTGTACCTCCAAAATTCCACACCGGTGGGTGGTTGGCCCTTGCCGACCTCAACCATGAACAAAGTTAGAGCATTTTATTTGTGCCCACCCCGTCACAGTCATTGTGTGTCTTTTGATAGCTATAGTTTATTTATAAAATGTCATTTCAGTGATGGCTCAGGAATGATTTACAGTTTTAATAACCACCAACCAAATTGAGAATATTATGGATATATGTAATATCGTTCTATTTGACATGCTTTTGAAACCAAAAATATACGGCCATGTTTACTAAATTATGATCAATCCATTGAGTAAAAAATTCGAAGAATCTAGAATTGATTGCGATGTTATATAAATTATAAGTTAAACATTTAAGATAATATGTTCTCTTAGCTAGGCCAGTGGGTCCACGGAAAACCACCCCAGCTGAGGATAACGCCATTATCAGGGCGGCTCGAGAGCAACCCTTAACCAACGCCGAGGCCATTCATAAAGACCTTGGATTAGAAGTGTTATCGATGACAGTACAACGCAGACTCCACGCTGCTGGGATTCATCACAGAACTCCAGCGACGAAGGAGCTCTTGACGGAGTGACATAAGGCGGGAAGGTTTGATTTTGCCCAACGTCATACTGATAAGGGTTTGGACTTTTGGGGCAGGGTCATCTTTACTAACGAGAAGTGCTTCTCGTCCACATCGCATGGGAAGCTGCATTGTTGGCGAACAAATAGAACTCGGTATGATAAGGAAAATCATTACTTGCATCAATTATCAATTACATTCTTCTTTATATTGATTATTAATCTTCAGATTTTGTTCCACGGAAGTGGACTGTCAAAATATACAAAGGGAGTTAACATTAATAAGAGTGTTATTTCTGAGATAAATATTAGGTAAGGGACAGTGGTGTAAGGACAACACTTTTTCCCTATTTTTATCGTAACCAATCATCAAGTCGCTTTGTCCTTACTTCCATCCGATAGAGCGTTCCGCGGCCTTTTCGCTGATGTATAACACTTGCAATTCCATTATATGTATGCTTTATTATATCTAAATGAATGTCTGTAAGAAAACACAAATTTACCGTCTCGGAGTCATTTCTGTTTGCGGTGCGAGACTGCACTACATATCCGTCCGCACCTGTCTATGTCAACCCAGATTGTCTGTAAATAAATTATCAGTACCCAGCTACCTGTCTTAATCTCTGGTCCTCACAACTGGTGACCTCCCGGAGTTGGTGACACAAGCGGTTTAGGCCCAGCCTTTAACGGACTAAATACGGCCGCTCACCTTCAGAGAACCTTTAACGGACTCAATACGGCGCCACAGTTTAGGTCTCTGAAAACTCCACTGCGAGGACGACCAACGCCATTAACGGACTAATCACGGCACTGCTTCCCAGCGTGTTTTGGCGTTTATTTCGAGGACGGGTAGCTGGGTGCTGGTCACCCAACACAAAAGTCAGGCGGCGGTCCAGAAACATCCATCCGACCTCGCGGCCTCCTTTGTCTCACCTGGGGGACACCAGATATCTTCTCGACCCGCCGCAACTGCGGGCCTCCTCGGTTTTTCCCCCGGCGCCATTGCCGCACCTGCGAGTCCCCAGATGAAAGCCCCTGCCTGCCGGCGCCGCTGCTATAAGCCATGGGAACGTGCCTTTAACCCACCCGACGTTCGACAGCCTGTTGGGCTTCCCCTGCCTGCCGACACCCTGCTGCTATAAGCCAGGGACGTGCTTTAACCCAGCCCGACCGTCGCTGCCTGTTTGGGCTTCCCCTGCCTACTGAACCACTGCTGCTATAAGCCAGGGAACCGTTGCCTTTACCCACCCTACGTTCGCTGCCTGTGGGCTTCCCCTGCCTGCCGACACCCTGCTGCTAATAAAGCCCCCCATGGGACGTGCTTTTTACCCACCCTCAATCGAACTTCCGCTGCCCTGTGGGCCATCCCGCCCCTGCCTGCCGACGCCGTTGCTACACCGAGGGACCTGCTTTACCCACCCGACGTCGCGGCCGCACACGTGGGCCTGCTCGGCCCCCTGACGTCGCTGCCTGTGGGCCTCTTCAAACCCTCGACGCTGCCGTTATTCCTGGGCTCGCTCGGCCTTCCTGACGTCGATGCTACACCTGTGAACCTGCTCACCCTTCTGACACCGCCGCCTGCATTCCTCCTCGCCTACCGACACCGCTGCCACGCCTGTGGGCCTCCCCTGCCTGCCGACGCCGCTACCTGTGGGTTTTCCTCGACCTGCTGACGCCGCTGCTCACCTGTGGTTCCGCTATGCCCGCGGGACGCCACTGCCACACCTGGGGATTCCCACGGCCCGTCCCCACCACACACAATGCAGCTCTCTCTCGCAGTCTTGGTCGCCCGGCATACAGTAGAACCCCCCAGGCTACCGCCAGGGGAGGCATCCTGTCGATCAGCAAAACCGAAGGACTATACTCGAGGACGCCCCACATCAAGTGCCACAACGACACGGGGTCGCCCCTGCCTCCAAATTGTCATGTAATTTGTCATCCAATAATTACTCCATAATCATTGTCTTGGGGGGGAGTATTTGTAAGGACAACACTTTTTCCCTATTTTTATCGTAACCAATCATCAAGTCGCTTTGTCCTTACTTCCATCCGATAGAGCGTTCCGCGGCCTTTTCGCTGATGTATAACACTTGCAATTCCATTATATGTATGCTTTATTATATCTAAATGAATGTCTGTAAGAAAACACAAATTTACCGTCTCGGAGTCATTTCTGTTTGCGGTGCGAGACTGCACTACATATCCGTCCGCACCTGTCTATGTCAACCCAGATTGTCTGTAAATAAATTATCAGTACCAGCTACCTGTCTTAATCTCTGGTCCTCACAGTGGCATCATTTGCTCTTTTTCCTCAAATATAATATATTAAATAAATAATTACACAATAGAATTCTTTCAGTGTTGTTCATCACTGAGAATCTAAATTCTTCTCCAAAGGATATATATATTATATATATAATTAATATATATATATATATAGATAAATATAATTTAATCTATATATTACTATATATATATGTCATATCACATTTCCGTGATTCATATACATATATCGAGCTACAATGTCCTTTAATATCTAATTCGCTCTACCTCGGAATTAATATATTTTCATATATGCTTACCGAAGGGGAATTTTTTCTCGATAATAGATTTGCCTGGACCAGGGCGCGAACCTATGGATCCTTTCAAACCCAGGAACGTCAGTGAAGCTTTAGCTATGAAAATATATTAATTCCGAGGTAGAGCGAATTAGATATTAAAGGACATTGTAGCTCGATATATATAGTAATATATATATATATATATATATATATATATATATATATATATGTATATATATATATATATATATTATATATATATATATATATATATGTATACATAATATATATAATATATATATATATATACCATTATATATAATAATATATATATATATATAAATATATACTATATATATATATATATATATATACACATATATATACATATACTAATATTATATATATATAGATACATATATATGATTTATATTATACACCCCCATTTTTTCTCTCATTCAGATATGAACCCCACAACATCGTTGAGGTGGTTCGATCCGGCCATGTGACCTGCAACGTAAGGGGCTGGGTGGGTCTGCGTGGTATGGGTGATGTGTTCCGTATCGAGGACGATTTACAGCAGCTAAGTATGTTGAGCTGCTTCAAACCTCCTTCTTGCCTTCGTTACGAGAAAGGAATTTTCCCTTCTCACCAGGGCCCATCCTGTTCACACTGCTCACGTTGTTCAAGATTGGTTTGCCAGACAGGATAACCTGCTTCTTCTTGAATGGCCGAGCAAAGGAGCAGATATGAATGTGATTGAACACGTGTGGGCCCAGATGGTGAACACATGGAAAATGGAACATGAGAGAACAACACAGCAACTCATGGCTCACATCAACTCTCAGAGGAAAATTTGTAGACGGAGACCGCAGCAAATCTTCAACCTTGTTCATTCGATGCCCGACAGATTGAGGGAAGTGACTGAGAGAGAGGGTGGATGGTCAAGGTATTCGATTGTACAATATAAATGTTATATTTTTTGTAATAGGACATAAAATGTTCTCATTTTGTTCTCACTAGTTATTTGATTATATGTTTTAATAAACATAATTCACAACAAGTATTATTATAACCATGATATTCTTGATATAATATTCGAAGTATCTGTAAAAAAATGGCATAATGCCTCCATACAACATTAAGAGTATTGCAGTAAACTTTCCTACTTACTCAGGCCCCACAAGTTTTTGATGTCTTCCTAATCACCGTTTCTTGTTAACAGCATTGAATTATAGAACTGAATGACTCGCCGAGCACTGTTTTCATACAGTGAGGTCGGTAACAGTATTGGCAAATTGCAATACCTGTATAATGATACTTCGCCACTTATTTTCGCTTATTAGCTTCTTGGAGTCTATTAAAATAGTTTCCATTATTTGAAATGTAATGGTTTATACCCTACTGATATTTTCAATGTATCTTTGGTTAAAACTTAAGTTATATGAACAAGAGTAAAAATGTGGCATATTTTTTGGCCGTCGTCGTTTCAGAGTATAGGGGTCATTTACTCTGTGAGACATTTTAAAAGGTAACTGTCAATTCAGTAGATGATACTCTCTTTATGTCAGCCACTATAAGAAAAGCCCAAATGACTTCACCTATCACCTGAGGTCAACGAAACATATAGTCTATAATATATCAGTGCATACATAATTTTAGAAAAAAACAACAGTTAACCCTTAAAAGGTCAACCACGTCATATGACGTGTTGCAGAAGTCGTCCCACACATGTTGTTTACGTCATGTGACGTTCTTAAGTTTTTTAATTTTGTACGCCTTCATAGCTTATTGTATCGATATTGGTTCTGTACTACTTAGTGCCTTATTAGAGGCATTGCTGGCCGTTTGCAATGCTCATCTTCCATTTGTATGAACTGCGCGGGGGAAAAGAGGTAAGGGTGGCCTAGGAAACGTCAAACCAGCTAATCCTGTGTGGCAAAGGATTGGTGGCGATAATTTTTTGCCGCACACCTTCGATTTTGATGATAGTATATCAGGAATAAAGTTTTTTATTTGGTTTTTAATGATTCTATAATGGAACTGACTGTAGAGAGATCCAATCGTTAATTTCATGTTATGAAATGGGGTAATATATCAAGCGAACACTCAAGGGAACAAGAGTTTATGACATTACAGTATCAGAGATGAGAAATTTCTTTGCTTTGGTTATGCTTATGGGTATTGTCAGGAAGGGCAATCTTCGATATTATTGGGTCACTGATCCTCTCCTGAATACACTAACGACATATCAGAACTGCATACTGAGCGCAGAGGTTTTTCTTGTCACTAAGTTAGCTAGTATAGCTACGAGAGAGCGATATATAAGTTAGCTAGTATAAGAGAGAGAGAAGCTAGTATAAGAGAGAGAGAGAGAGAGAGGAAATGCACTGCAACCGATGCTGTAAACTTGGCTTACGTGATAAGGTTAATCTATCTTGTTATGATGTTCGTGATTTTCGGCAATACCAATATAACTTTAAAATGTTGATCCATTTTAAGTATTGTGTAATGAAATTGACCAATATATAATAATAGACACGGTTGTAAGATAACGTCTTTGCCGAAAGTTAAATGGAACCTTAATAAACAAACTTATGTTACAAGTGAGACAACAATCTTCATTACAACGATATAAACTGCTCAGATTTTTTTTTTTTACTCTGTGTGTTAGTGTGTGTCTTTCTCCAACCTTCCTAATAACTCCGCCCACCAAACGAACTCCAGAACTTATTGGTAGAACTCTTGTTAGCAGAGAAGGGGTTCTCCCCCCTATTTCCCTCAGTAAACACTGTTACCATGTAATTTTTCGAAGTCTCGCAAGATGGTGTACCAGGGAAACCTGTGTCCAACTGTACATAGACATTTTACAGCAATAACTCTAATAATGAAAAGAACTTACATGCTACTTTACAGCGCCAGTCTTCCAGCCACCACAACATTAACATTCATCTCGTAAACAAAGCTAAAGTGAATAGTACTATAACTGAAGTCAGTTGCTTGCTTGACAAAATAATAATATGACCGAATTATTATGGGCCTACAGATGACTGTTATTTATATGAAACAAATGAATAATATTTGTATTGAATAAATACAAAGGATATAGAGGATAAAAATACTTATTAAATATATCACGATAATGTATAATACAGGTCAATAGTAGCCTACTATACTAGCCTAGACATTAATTATCAGGGTTTGCCCTTCCCCCTGCCCACCTGCTAGGGTGTGTGTAAAGGGGAAACCACCCATTAAAATGTCTGGCATTACCATCACAGCATTCTAGGATATGCAGTGCTATTGTAGTACAAATTTCACTTGGTATCTCAATGTTGGATGCAGATCCTGTCTTCCCCTCCCCACTAGTTGTGGAGAGTCTGTCAGGGGGTAACCACCCACTAAAATGTCAGTCATTACCACCACAGTATTCTAGGATGTGCAGTGCTATTGTAGTGTTAACTTTACTTGGTATCTCTAGGGGTTAATTGGATCTAGATCCAATTAACACCAACCCCTCCTTTTCAATGCGTCTGTCAGGGGGGACTCACCCTCCAGGTTGTCTGTCACTGGTCATTCTATGATCAGTAAAGTCTGTAGATATGTTATATATTAGTTTCATCTAGTATCTCATATACTGGATCTAGACCCAAAATCTAACAAGCAATTAGTGGTGCTTAAGTAAGCCACCCATATATTTTCGGCAGACGGTCAGTTTCACAGTTTACAAGTCTACTCCTAAATACCGGTAGGGTTTACAGTCGGTATCTCGTTCATTGCATCTCAATGGTCTGGGCTGTGGGACTAATAAAAGGCAATTGATTGTTTTTCCATTTAGTACATAAACAAATGACAAAATTTTCAATAAATTTTTATGCATATTAGGAACACAAACCAATGAGTCTTATATTTCCCACAGCAGTCCTCCTCATTTTTTACCTGATGAGAGGTGAATGGGACTATTTCCCCACTCACGCTTTTAAAACCCAAATTTCAACAATCAGTTCAAGATCTTGGACTTGACGAATATTCTTATGCAAATGGCTTTGATTTGTATACTGTATGGATAATACAAATTACTATACTTTGAAAAAGCTTTTTGTTTACATGTCTAGGAAAATTCAGTAAATACATAAGAAAAAAAAATTGCTGTGGTATTTCTACAGAAGCAGTCCGCACGGACTGCAAGGAACGTAACCGCGGATACGACATCCACTAGGGATTCGGGGGTCCAATGTATTTCGCCGTGTTTAGTACTGGCCCCCGGGGGTTAATTACAGTCGTCCGAATAAATATTACTTAAAATTCTTGTTCAGTAGGTAAAACTGCATAAAAAAACCGCAACTCCCATAGTCTATAGGCCGCCGCGGATAAGTACCCTAGATCTACCATTGCTGTTTCATATAAATGTCTTATCTTGAGTCTGATTTGTTAGGAATAGATATCTATAAAAATGAGGTTGGGCAAGCACCTTATGTATGTAATGAGGACAAAATGAAAACTTACCTGTTTGCGTAGGTGATTAACTATGAAGTTTCTTTTTCCGTTCTAGTGATATGAACTGCATGAACCAAACTATGGATGTGTTTATTTCATCCGTGAATGACGCTGTTGGAAGCACAAACATCAGACCCTCCAAAAAAAAGTTTGGCAGATGTCAGCAAGTTTTTCCTTATAATTGTAAAAATTGTCAGTTCCCAAATCTTAGGAATCGGTTATTGTTAAAATTGAATTTTTATTAGTGTAATAGGTTCAGTTCAAATCTAGAACGGTTAATTGTTTAAAATTGAATTTTTATTAGTGTAATAGGTTCAGTTCTCTGCTTAAAGGTTCATAGAAATTTATATTATATTTCAGTTGGATTGTGTAGTACTGCACTTATTTACTAGTTTTAATAGCCACCGAAATATTATGAAATTGCTAGTTTCTGCGTATTTTGATGACCTTGATCGGGATTTTTCATATTTTGACAGAAAAGCAGTATAAGGTGGAATATTTTCACAGAATGAGAACCAAAATTAGTAGCATTTGAATTATTGTAATGTTAATGAAAATTGCAGTTTTTAAATAAATTCTTTGATCAATAATTTGTTCACCTCAGTTCTGCAGTTTTCTTAAGTCAATGTTGAGCCATTAAGTGGGCTATGCTTTAGACAGGTATTGGTTATTTGAAATGTTAGCCAATTGTGTAAATTTTTTTACAAATCGAATTCTTATAAAAGAACAAAATCAGCACATTAGTAATGTCATCTCAGACACTGACTAAATGGATCTTAACTAGCATTTGTTTGTTTTTGTTTATATGGTGCTTTTACGTTGTATGGAACCAGTGGTTATTCAGCAACGGGACCAACGGCTTTACGTGACTTCCGAACCACGTCGAGAGTGAACTTCTATCACCAGAAATACACATCTCTCACTCCTCAATGGAATGGCCGAGAATCGAACCCGCGACCACCGAGGTGCGACGCTAATACCATACCAACCACGCCGCTGAGGCGCTTAACTAGTTTTTGAAGATTAATCATATCAGATGACACTGAGCAGCAAAGGCTGTGATACTCTAGCCAAGGTCAAACTAGAATTTAGGTTAAAAAAAAAAAGTACATGTGACCCTATTTGACAATCTGATAGAGTATGTCTTATTTAATAATACAATATACATAGTGCTTAATAGCACATTGTACTTTGGGTATCTTTGAGCAGTCAGGTTTGCTATTTTCATTTTGAGGCAAATTTCTACTGACAAGACAAGCAAGCATTACAACAAACTTTGCTATTTGAACCCCTGAATCCAGAGGGCATACCCTAAAAAGATTGATTGTAAAGATTGGACCCTAAAAAGAAATAATTCTAATCTAGTTTAAGGGAATATTTTAGTTTGCTAAGAGAGGCTGGTAAAAGTGAAAAGTTAGGTTTTGGGAAGATACTAACTTGTTATGAATAATATACCTTTAGAATCGATTCCCTATTTTTCCCTGAAAGTGGAGGAAGGTAAACAGGATCACCTGATATATTTATCTTCTGCTCCAGAATCACAGACTGTAGCAGGACTGTTAGGCTCCCTTCACAAGAGCGGCGGCTTCCTGCGCAGGAAAATTGCCGCACTTTAGGCTGTCAAGCAGGCATGTCTTCAAATGAGTGGTTTTTTCCTCCATGGCTTGCCTGCCATGCAGAATGCTTGAGAAGGAGGACGTTAAACAGTGACATATGTGTACCTAATGAACAGGGTGTTAGAACAGAAAAACAAAAGTGTAAATGGTGGACCCACACAATGAACAGCTCCAGGATACTTTAAGGATCATTGTATTCATTATATTCAGACCTGAAAGGTGTTGAAGAATAGCTCTTCGATTATGTTAGCATGTCTTCTCCTTCATTTGGAGAATGAGCCTTAAATGAGAGGTTGCTCTTAACTTTTCTTCTTTTTGGTCCATCTTTTACCTTTATCAAAATGCACAGATAGATGGTGACTTGAGAACAGGTAAGTGAAGTTGAGAAGCCTTAGTGTGTGTAATGTCTGCAGGAGGTTCACCTTAATAAGCATCCATTATCAGCAACTAGGTTTTGTTTTTTATTTTTTTTTACTCCATCTGACCCTCTGATCAGCCAAGGATTCTTTTCTATAAACAGTCACATATTTTAAACTGTCTGCCAGTCACCTGATCAGTGTCGTTTGAACTGTAAGATTAACATTTAACATATTCGTTTTTAGTCTGCTTTTTGACCAGTATGGAGTTCATTTCATTGTCTCTATCTGGCCCCCTTTTCAGCTACAGGCAGTCCCTGGGTTACGACGGTCTCGGCTTACGACGTTCCAAGGTTACGACGCTTTTCAATTATATTCATCAGAAATTATTTCCAGGGTTACGACGCATTCTCCAGAGTTACGAAGCCTACAAACGCTGATCTGGCAGATGAAATATGACACCAAAAATGCAAAATAATCAATATTAAAGGTTTTTTATGAAAAATGCAATAAGAAAGCAGTTTACATAGTTTTGAATGCTCCCAAAGCATTAAAAGTAAGGTTTTCTTAGGATTTTTGATGATGTTCTGGCTTATGACGATTTTCGGCTTACGACGTGTCTCAAGAATGGAACCCCTGTTGTAACCCGGGGACTGCCTGTATTTCTTTCACATTACTAGATCTCTCTTGGAATGTGTACCTTCCAGTTGTATGCACATAACAAGGCCATCGAGTACCACATGAATAATTGATAAAAATGTCTGTGAATAGGTGTAATCCCTGCTGTGATCACAGATGTGGTATTACGGTAGTTACTCAACCAGTAAGTTACTTTTTATGTAAAAGAATACCCTAGCCACCATGAGACTTGTAATTTTGCTAATATTTTCCTTTAAGATATGGAACTCTTGTCCCTCCAGTGGATCTTTTATTATTACAGTAATAGTTGAGCTTGAGGATGTAATGGGAAAAACATATTTCTTTAATTAATAGTGATTTATTTAGGAATTGATTCATCATCCTCCTCTAATATCTTTACACTGCTATTGTAAGTGATTGGAACTGTGAAATGTTTTCGTTTCTGTTGTGGACGAGTGTGGCAGTGTAGCCAGTCCCTTGTTTTGTTTTTCTCTCACTCGAATATGGGAGCGCTGCCCTGAATCTTTCGTCTGCGTTTTGGTAACACTAGCAACACATGTAAGAATCACGAATGCTCTCGAGTGTTAGGACGTCAACCGGTCCATTCTTCATTTTGGCTATTTTACCAAATTAATGATGCAAATGATTATCTATCCCTTGCGAGGTAAGCTTTTAAAGTTGTAATATTACCATTAGTTCATTAGATAGAACAGATCACTATCGTGGAAGAACAGTAGCAGACGAGAATTCAAGTGCAGAGTTGCCTGCCCAGTCAGACATGTTGCAGTGCCTTAACGAGAAAGATTTTCATTGTCGTGAAAGATACTTCACGTTCATTAGTTGTCATGAAATTTTGCTGTGTTAGTTTGAGTTGTAACTTAGCGTTTGACAGGGTTGAAAACATTAAAAAAAGCAGTTATAAGTTTTGTTTGTATAAAGTTTTTGCAAATACCAGTGCCAAAGGGTACCTCTCATGGAAATTTACCTAGTCTTCAGAACTCCTGAACTAGATCTTTGGACTAGATCCCTTGATTAGATCCCTGAAAATATTCATTTTATTTAATTTTTTGATTTCCAGCAATCAATACAAGCGCAGTTTAAAACTACAACAAAAAAATAACTCTTTATATTGAGACTTCAAAAAAAATATATCAACTACAGATTATGGAATTGATTTTCTCATAGGATAAGTATCAAACATGGAATCAATTAATAAGTGTAAACCTTTTGATACTCTACTTCACACAGTACTAAATACTTGTACACAATATATGTCAATGGATAAGGTTACCTGAAAGATTTCTGAGAAAAACTTAAAACTAAAATGAGGTAAAATTAGGCTAAGGTGCCTTTAAACAGGATATAGTCTAGCCTAAGCTTCTTCAGAAATCGTTAAGGATAGCCTATGCAAAGTTTACTTGGCTGATATTTGACTAGGTTACAATAGGCCACAAAGTTAGGTTAGTTTAATGAGGGTACAGGCTAAGTTCTATGTAATTAAGTTTTCCATGAATTTATATAAATATATAGCCTAACTATTTATCAAAAATATTCATAATTCCTCATTCAAACAGGATTAGTCTAGGGTAGGCCTTCTTAAATTACTGTATAGCCTAGTCTAAGATCATGCTCAGCAGTGGAAATTTCCATGAGAGGTACCCTTTGGCACTGGTATTTGCAAAAACTTTATACAAACAAAACACTTATAACTGCTTTTTTTAATGTTTTCAACCCTGTCAAACGCTAAGTTACAACTCAAACTAACACAGCAAAATTTCATGACAACTAATGAACGTGAAGTATCTTTCACGACAATGAAAATCTTTCTCGTTAAGGCACTGCAACATGTCTGACTGGGCAGGCAACTCTGCACTTGAATTCTCGTCTGCTACTGTTCTTCCACGATAGTGATCTGTTCTATCTAATGAACTAATGGTAATATTACAACTTTAAAAGCTTACCTCGCAAGGGATAGATAATCATTTGCATCATTAATTTGGTAAAATAGCCAAAATGAAGAATGGACCGGTTGACGTCCTAACACTCGAGAGCATTCGTGATTCTTACATGTGTTGCTAGTGTTACCAAAACGCAGACGAAAGATTCAGGGCAGCGCTCCCATACTCGAGTGAGAGAAAAACAAAACAAGGGACTGGCTACACTGCCACACTCGTCCACAACAGAAACGAAAACATTTCACAGTTCCAATCACTTACAATAGCAGTGTAAAGATATTAGAGGAGGATGATGAATCAATTCCTAAATAAATCACTATTAATTAAAGAAATATGTTTTTCCCATTACAAAGCTTTTCCCTCGGGGAAGAATTGATTCATGTCCACTCTAATATCAAGGACAACTTTTCCTAACGGAACCAAACAGCTCCTTAGATGGGTCTGCGACTGTGGAAAAACAGGTCTTGTACAGTAGAAACAAGCAACGATCTCAACTAGAGACTAAAGGGGCTCTTGCAACATAACACGAGGATATACTTGAGTACTAAATGGGGACACTACCCTATAGGTGTGCGTTCAATACAGCTTTCCTAATAGCTTTGTCTAGCCTAATACTGGGGTTAGATTGACTCCACTTACACAGGATGTCACATCACTCTGCAACAAAAGAGTTCTCCACATGTGTGGAGAGAATTTACTCCTGATTGAGGCGTCCTAATGATTCAAACTCACCAGAGCTATTGGCTAGAAACGACTCTAAACTTGAATCTCAAAGGGGTTTGGAAAGTGGTGTACTCTATCCTCTAAGATGTACCAAACCAGTACTACAAGAGCAAAACTCTGACAATTTCCTATAAGACAAGACCCATAAGACACAACTGCATTCCCAACCAGGGCACTATGTGAACTCTTGTACAAAATGTTTTACATTATATCTTTGTTCATTACTTCAACACTATAAAGTTTTCACATTGCTGGTCACTGTGAACAGAAAAAAAAATTACATTTTCATCAATCTCAAACTAAGAAAAAAAATGCAAAACATACAAAATTACAGCATTGTACATCATCAAACAAGTTTATATCTCTTCAATGAGACGTGAGGGAGGCACAATATTCCTAGCACCTCTTGTACGAACTACTTCAGTTACTATATCAGGCACATTTTCAGAGTGCTCTTTCATGGTAACTAACCATTCTTCATCACCGTGGAATGGCTTTAGTTTATTAGCAGCTCGTTCTACGATTGTATCGTCAAACAAATTTTTCAACACATAAGTGGATCCATCTCGCACAACTTCTACCACTCTATAGGGTCCGAGCCACTTAACATTTAACTTTCGACTAGTACCAGGTATTTGAGTCTCATTTCTGACCCAGACTAGTGAATTCTTTTCAACACTCGTATTCACTCGCTTTCGGTTAGCTATACTTAAAAATATTTTTGACCTCTCTAAGTGGGTCTTTTGGATTATCTCATGAACTTTGGCGATATCAGAATCACTCACTTCATCATCAATTGACGGTAATGTAGTTATTATTTGTCTAGCAGGTCTCCTGCTAAAGAAGACATAATGTGGCTGTTCACCTGTCGTTGCGTGGACAGCACAATTAAGGACTCGTTGGGTTTCGCCTAAATAGGTTGGCCACTGATAAGGATGACCCTGACACATGACATTCAATAGGGTCTTCATAGTCCTATGCATTCTTTCTGATATGCTGTTACCTTCCGGATGGTATGGTGTGATGAAACCAGTATTTATATTGTGCTTTTGGCAAAGATCTCTAAACTGTTGTGATGTGAATTCAGCGCCATTGTCAAGAATTACACACCCTGGAATTCCAAAATCATTTAAATATTTCTGAAAATTCTTACTGACCACTTCTGTAGTCTTATTTCTCAGTGGGTAGAACTTCACAAAGCGTGAATAATGATCAATCACTGTAAGCACATAACGGTACCCATTTGCACCAGACATCATATCTGTCAAATCAATACTGATACGCTCCAAGGGTTTATGTACTGGTGGAAGTTCTTGGAATTTCTGCTGTAAGGATGGACTGTCTTTATGAACCTGACATGTAATGCATTCTTTAACAAACTTAACCACATCAGATCTAAGTGAAGGCCAATAGAAATAAGTCTCCAGAGCATCAATAGTTTTCCTTCTCCCTAAATGACTAACAACAGACTCATGACCAAACTTCAAAGCAGCTTTCCTAAGCTCCTGCGGTACCACAAGTCTTAACTGAATACTATTGTCATGCTTGTCAGCACTCAGATATAACAAGCCTTCATACAGCATAAACTGATGGATGAATGCTCTGGGAAACTTCTTCCTAGGCAATTTTCCTCCTTCTAAGTATGCAATTAACTCACCCCATCTTGTTTCACCTACCTGCTTAGCCTTGTATTCTTCCTTACTCAACCCAAGATAATTGTCTTGATTATTATGAAAGATTGCCCTAACTGGCCTACTTAACTGATCAGCTACCTCATTGTGCTTTCCTGGCCTATACACAACTTTGAAGCGATAATCTTGCATTTCAATAATCCATCTATTCATCCTAGGTGACTTTGTCTTTCTTTTGAATACTGACACAAGAGGCTGATGGTCTGTGTGAATGGTAAATGGAACACCCCAAAGAAAATGATGAAACCGCCTACATGCTAACACAATAGCCAAGGCTTCCCTATCTGTAGTAGAATATCTCTGTTCTACAGCCTTCAATTTCTTTGAAAAGTATCCAACAGGTTTCAAAAGGCCATCACTCTCCTGCATCAGCACTGCACCTACATGATTCAGACTACTCTGTGAATAACTGAAAGGTCTTGTCATGTCTGCTTTTATGAGCAAAGGAGCTGTCATAAGAAGCTGTTTCAACTGCTCAAAACTAGACTGACACTCTGGTGTCCATGCAAATGGCTCTTTCATTCTTAAAAGATTGGTTAAGGGGACAGCAATTTTAGCAAAATTTTGTATGTGCTTGCGATAAAATCCGCACATTCCTAAAAATCTTCTAGTTTCTTTGACATCAGTAGGAGCTTTCATATCTCTGATGGCACTTATGTTGTCAGGACAAGGCTTGCATCCTTCTTTGGATATTATATGACCAAGAAATTTGATCTCTTTTTGTGCAAACTGACACTTCTTGATGTTTAATTTCACACCCTTTTCACTAAATAATTTGAACAGCTCTTCTAATCTTTCAATTAATTCTTCCAAGTTGGGTGCCCATACTACAATATCATCTAAATAATTCTTTATGTATCCCTTTTTTAGTAATGGAGCCAAGATATTACCTATTACCCTTGAAAATATAGCTGGGCTGCAACTCAAACCAAACGGTAACCTCTTAAACCTATATAAGGAGACTCCATCACTAAACGTTGTCAGATCTCTACTATCTTCATCTAATTCTACTTGATAATAAGCGTCTTTCATGTCCAATGAAGCATAAAATTGATTTCCTGATGCTGACTCAACTAATTCTTCTAATCTAGGCAAAGGATGGATGTCAGTTTGAAGGTGGGTATTGACTTTTCGATAGTCTAAGCACATCCTTTGAGAATTGTCTGGTTTCCTTACCAAGACTATAGGACTTAACCATGCAGCTGTGGATGGCTCAATTATATCTTTAGCTTCCATATCCTCCAACATATTTGCAATAAGCTGCTTAGGCCTTTCTCAGGGTATCTATACATGGGTGACCTAACTGGTTCAGAATCACTAACATTAATATGTCCCTGAACTCCCTTGAATTTTCCTATTTCATTACTCTCCACTATGAAAACTTGGTGATTTTTCATGACTAGATTCTTTAATTGGGCCTGCTGTTCATCATCTAAATGTGACCAATCTTGCTGTGCAATCAAATTTTCTAGCTTTTTCTCTCTAGTGCATCCTTGTTCTGGTACAACACGCATGCTTTCAGGTATCAGCTCATTCCTAATTTCAATCTTTCGACATGTCGGAGCTACTGAAATGATGTCCCTTTCATCAATCTTATTGTAAGTACCTATCAGTGTTCCTATTTTCAACTTAACTACACCCTTTGTACTATTTATGAGAGGTATATGTACTTCCTGATTATCAGTGACTTTAAGGCACAAAACCTTCGTAGCACCATAGGCTTTTAATTCTGAGGTATATTCGAGTATTGTATCTTTTAATTCATTTACAGACACAGCATAAATACCTGCAGAAGAGGGAGGTAGGATAATTTTTCTCTTTAATCTTATCTCATCTACTCCAAGGTTTAATGGCTGAATAGTTTTGAGATTCCTAATTCTCCTTGTGGAAGGTCTCAGTTTAAGAAGCCGCACATGATATGTAATATTATCCCAAATTACTATACCCTTTGTATGATCCCATGTTAGACAAGCAATCCCAAGCAAATCTGCACCCAATAAAATTTCTGTATCTAACAAGTTGTCTGGCACAATAAAAAATAAGTGAGTAACAACTCTAGTGCCACTATGAATATTTAAATAAACAGATCCTAGTACTGGTACAACTGCCTGGGTGACTCCCGTTAACCTTGGTAAATTTCTCATCTTGGCAGGCTTCAAACCTAAACTTTCCACAAAGGATTTCTTAACTATACTGGCACAGCTACCTGTATCAACTAAGGCTTCAATCATGTTATCATTAACCACCAGACTGATAGTAGGAGCTCGTGCCGGACTCCCTAGTCATTTTATACCTACTTTTCCTGGACATCCTACATGACCTCTCCTACTATTTTGTTGGAAACAATCAAAACAAACTCCCTTTGGAGGATCAAGAGGACAATCAGACAGATTATGGTCAGTCACTCTGCAAAAGGCACAATATTTACTATTACTCTTTTGTTTCTTCATGTTTACTTTCTCCAGCTTTTGATTTAACTCTTCAAGCTTCTTTCTTAAATTATCTAGCTCACTTCTTTGTATTTCCCTGTTGAACACCTGTTACTGGGGTTGATGACTGAGGATTCCCAGTGCCTGAAATTGGCAAGACTCTATTCCCATTACTACTATTCATTCCTTGAGCCCTATAATATTCTTCTTCGGCCCACGTCATGAAATTTTCCAACGGAATATGGTCTGCTAAGAAATCAACTAGTTTGGCTTGGGCCTGTGAATTCAATCCCTTATAAACCTTTGTCTTAAGGAATTTAGCTGATGTTGGAATTGGATCATTGGGGAATTTCAAAGTTAAAGCTGAGATTTTACACTGTAATTTATTAATAAAGGAACTAGGAGGTTCATCAAAGTAGTAAGTCATGGCAGTAATCTCTTGCCATGCCTGTAACAGAGTGGCTGAGCCAATAAACTGCTTCTTCATAAGTTTCTTAATCTCATCCCAAGGTAGATTATTACCCTGTTTTACTAACGCTGCTGTTAAGAACGTAGCTATATCCGGTTCGGCCCGTGCCATTGCCACTTCTATTCTCCTGTCATCTGAGCTAGTGCATGACTCTACTTGTCTAAAAAAAGTATTAAGTCTGTTGTCAGCAAGAACTCCCTTAAGTTCAGAAAGTTTGAGAAGGGCTACATCTTTTGGCTTTAACACTGGTACACTCGGAGGAATTGCTACTGGAGTATTTATTGAATAAAAGAATGGATTAGTATTATTAATGGGATAAGTAGGCTGTGGTCCAAAGAAAGGATTGGTTATTACAGTCTGTTGACCTTGCTGCCAGAATGAATGGGTTTTTGACTGACTGTATGAGGGGTTTTTGACAAGAGTTACCTGATGATGGATTAGGTATAGGGTGATGGTTGTGTAGGAGGTTGTATTACCACTGCAGGGTTAGGTGGTGTTGATGAGACATTCATGGGTTTTAAGGGCACTGTACTTGTGATAGTAGTTGTGTTTTTTGGTGGGTACTTAGTATTTGTACGAGGCGGTATTGGGGGTATGTATTGTGGGGTTCCTGTTATGGTACTGAGGTTGTCACATGAGAATGGATTACTTGGAATGTGAGGCATATGTGGTGTAGACATTATGGGTGGTTGAGTGTTATTATGTTTGGGTGTTAAGTGTTGTATTGTACCCTGTATGTCAACCAACTTCTGGTCCAAGTCCTTGATTTGACTTGATAAATCCCCTACTTGAGACCAAACGTCCTGGTAAGATTGAGTGAAGCTCTTAACTGTCTGTAATGTTTGTTGTGTTTCTTGTTCTAATTGAATTAGGTCAATATATGATTCATCAGTACCAGTCGCCATTGCTACAATATTTCAAACACTTACATATATAATCAAATAATACAATGTAAACTACATTAAGAGACAAGGCCATACATACATCTCCCTACAGAAATAATGAATATGCATGTAACTAAGTCATGACCTTAGTCAGACAAAAATCAACAATATTGTATAATGAAATGCATACAATACGACAAAACATTTAAGTGACCTACATAATATATATAGGCACAGTGGGTCTGGATCAATAGCACTGGGCTACAGATCCAACACAGCTGCCACCAAATGTCACGGGCGGTTTTTCCCCGCCACGACATTAAGATACGAGAAGAATAATACTATTGTACATATGCACTGTTGTCAGTCTTCTTGCCTGGAGACACGGGTCGGAGAATGGTACTGTCATAGTTGACACGGTGGGTATGAAGACTAACGTTTACGCTGCCTGGAAAATAGGGTAGGCCTGTCCTACCTGCTATTACATGATATTCCTTGTGTGTATGGGTCTTACTACTGATGAGGCCAGGTGATCTCTTCCCACTGGGAGGTAGTTGAAGTGCTGAACAAAGATATAATGTAAAACATTTTGTACAAGAGTTCACATAGTGCCCTGGTTGGGAATGCAGTTGTGTCTTATGGGTCTTGTCTTATAGGAAATTGTCAGAGTTTTGCTCTTGTAGTACTGGTTTGGTACATCTTAGAGGATAGAGTACACCACTTTCCAAACCCCTTTGAGATTCAAGTTTAGAGTCGTTTCTAGCCAATAGCTCTGGTGAGTTTGATAATCATTAGGACGCCTCAATAGGAGTAAATTCTCTCTACACATGTGGAGAACTCTTTTGTTGCAGAGTGATGTGACATCCTGTGTAAGTGGAGTCAATCTAACCCCAGTATTAGGCTAGACAAAGCTATTAGGAAAGCTGTATTGAACGCACACCTATAGGGTAGTGTCCCCATTTAGTACTCAAGTATATCCTCGTGTTATGTTGCAAGAGCCCCTTTAGTCTCTAGTTGAGATCGTTGCTTGTTTCTACTGTACAAGACCTGTTTTTCCACAGTCGCAGACCCATCTAAGGAGCTGTTTGGTTCCGTTAGGAAAAGTTGTCCTTGATATTAGAGTGGACATGAATCAATTCTTCCCCGAGGGAAAAGCTTTGTAATGGGAAAAACATATTTCTTTAATTAATAGTGATTTATTTAGGAATTGATTCATCATCCTCCTCTAATATCTTTACACTGCTATTGTAAGTGATTGGAACTGTGAAATGTTTTCGTTTCTGTTGTGGACGAGTGTGGCAGTGTAGCCAGGTCCCTTGTTTTGTTTTCTCTCACTCGAATATGGGAGCCTCGCTGCCCTGAATCTTTCGTCTGCGTTTTGGTAACACTAGCAACACATGTAAGAATCACGAATGCTCTCGAGTGTTAGGACGTCAACCGGTCCATTCTTCATTTTGGCTATTTTACCAAATTAATGATGCAAATGATTATCTATCCCTTGCGAGGTAAGCTTTTAAAGTTGTAATATTACCATTAGTTCATTAGATAGAACAGATCACTATCGTGGAAGAACAGTAGCATACGAGAATTCAAGTGCAGAGTGCCTGCCCAGTCTGACTGTTGCAGTGCCTTAACGAGAAAGATTTTCATTGTCGTGAAAGATACTTCACGTTCATTAGTTGTCATGAAATTTTGCTGTGTTAGTTTGAGTTGTAACTTAGCGTTTGACAGGGTTGAAAACATTAAAAAAAGCAGTTATAAGTGTTTTGTTTGTATAAAGTTTTGGCACAGGATATAGGTACGGCAGCCGTATCCCGATCGTGGTAGATATTGGTACGGCAGTGAATTGCGCATGCGTCAATTTCAGACTTCCTGCCGTACAAATAATATAGTGCGGTGAGGGTACGGCAGATTCTGTCATTGGTGCCGTATTTGCGCTCTTGACTTGCTGTAGATACGGCAGTTAGCTGTATCCGTTTACCAGTTTGCTAATCATACTGTATTATGTAAACCAGAGTTCGGCTTTTAGGTGGGAACGTCACACTTTTTGAACATCTTTCCCCCTTTTTTCAGTTAGCAAAATGTCCCTCCCCCCTTTTTTTTGTTTGTTTGGCTTTTGTGAATTTTGTCCCGCTTTTTTGTACTACAAAAACAACACTATCCCGATTTTAATGGAAAAAATAATGCTGAAATTTGATTTACTTTGCCTTTTCACTACCTGTAGAATTCTATCGTCTTCTCCGACAGCTGCAATATACCCAATGAAGTGAATTAAAAGAATATTGTAAAGTGTATAACGGCCCTTGCAACTGCCGATGTCGGGCAGAATAAAGGGCCGTGAAAGTCACCAAAGATACGATGGTAGTGTATATATTTATGTATAATCCTCTTTGACTCTCCTCTTCGGAATTCTTTTCAGGGCCGATTCGATCGTTCGTGACCTACATATACCATGAATTACCCAATTTTTGAAAGCTTGAGTCTTCATAGATGTCTATGGCTTTCTTCAGCTCGTTAAAGCCTGAAAACATCTGTTTTTCGGCAAAAACTAATGTATTATTCCGTGGTTCATGCTGTTCCGTCACCATTTTTCTTGCTGTCACTGATATGCCCAAAGACTATATACTTCAGTATATAGTCTTTGGATATGCGTGAGGCGATAAACAAGGGTTCGCGCATGCGCAATTCACTGCCGTACCAATATCTACCGAGATCGGGGTACGGCTGCCGTACCAATATCCAGTTCGTAAAGTTTTTGCAAATACCAGTGCCAAAGGGTACCTCTCATGGAAATTTCCACTGCTGAGCATGATCTTAGACTAGGCTATACAGTAATTTAAGAAGGCCTACCCTAGACTAATCCTGTTTGAATGAGGAATTATGAATATTTTTTGATAAATAGTTAGGCTATATATTTATATAAATTCATGGAAAACTTAATTACATAGAACTTAGCCTGTACCCTCATTAAACTAACCTAACTTTGTGGCCTATTGTAACCTAGTCAAATATCAGCCAAGTAAACTTTGCATAGGCTATCCTTAACGATTTCTGAAGAAGCTTAGGCTAGACTATATCCTGTTTAAAGGCACCTTAGCCTAATTTTACCTCATTTTAGTTTTAAGTTTTTCTCAGAAATCTTTCAGGTAACCTTATCCATTGACATATATTGTGTACAAGTATTTAGTACTGTGTGAAGTAGAGTATCAAAAGGTTTACACTTATTAATTCTTTGTTCAGCACTTCAACTACCTCCCAGTGGGAAGAGATCACCTGGCCTCATCAGTAGTAAGACCCATACACACAAGGAATATCATGTAATAGCAGGTAGGACAGGCCTACCCTATTTTCCAGGCAGCGTAAACGTTAGTCTTCATACCCACCGTGTCAACTATGACAGTACCATTCTCCGACCCGTGTCTCCAGGCAAGAAGACTGACAACAGTGCATATGTACAATAGTATTATTCTTCTCGTATCTTAATGTCGTGGCGGGGAAAAACCGCCCGTGACAAGGACAATTGCAAATACCGAGTATTGTACAGTTAAT
Source organism: Macrobrachium nipponense (assembly GCF_015104395.2). NCBI lineage: Eukaryota > Metazoa > Arthropoda > Malacostraca > Decapoda > Palaemonidae > Macrobrachium > Macrobrachium nipponense. The sequence goes on along the minus strand of NC_061102.1, from coordinate 50,470,065 downwards.
ATGGTGGTTCTGAGAACACTTGGAACATCTTAGAGGTTTTCATTGGGTATATAGATGCCATTTGACCTGTGGCACTTTGTTCACTTAACTTATCCTGGAATGAGAGCAAGAGGTGCAGGATCTCTGGAGTTTTCCTGGAGAGTTTAGATACATCTCACTGGTTCAGAGACCTATTAGTCTTTCATCCCTATGCCAGGTTGAATGGGAGGTAAACAGAGTTATTGCTCCTGTGCTCATGATCATGACTAGGAGAATGGCATTTCCACGCAGAGATTCACCTTACCTTGCAAGTTGAGAGAGACAGGCTTTCCTTCCACCTAAGGAGTGATTGGCCTACATAAAGCAGTGGTTTATATTCCCATAGTATCTGATGAATTATTTTCTCCTTGTATACATATCATAATCCCACCTCAACTGCCTGAGTAGTCAGTGATGCCAAAAGAAAAGTGCTTGATGATGGCAGGTGAGTGAGGCTTCAGGGGTTCCTTCCACTCATTTTCCTACCACCAATTTTGTACTTTGACACCGGGTTTCACTGACTGATTCAAGCACGTACAGAGGAATACTCTTGCTTATAATATTTTGGTTTGTATACGTAGGAAAAACACTCATTAATTTTATAATTGTGATACTTTGTGGGGCTTTGGGAAGTGTTTGTTTGTATGGTGTTTTTACGTTGCATGGAACCAGTGGTTATTGAGCAACGTGACCAATGGCTTTACGATGAGTTCCGAACCACGTCGAGAGTGAACTTCAATCACCAGAAATACACATCCCTCACTCCTCAATGGAATGGCCGAGAATCGAACCCACGATCACCGAGGTGGGACGCAAACACCATACCAACCACGCCACTGAGGAGCTGCTTTGGGAAGTGAACGAAATGTTGCTTAACTAAACTAATGTAATTTTTTACTTTCCCGTCCTTCAAGGTGAAGGTTTATGAAATTCTGTCTATATGTAAGTGAAACATTGGTTTAGCACAGGGAGAAGATTTTGGTTGAAGCTGCTACAAATTTCAATGGTGTTTAGCTACCCTTGACTGCAAACAACGGAGACTGTTTTCCAGAGATGAATAGCTGAATAGCATTTTGCAAGAGGCTAGATTACCAGATGTCATAGTATTTACAGCAAATGGATTTATAGCTTATGAACAGATTCTTTTTGTTATAAGCATCTATGACTTGAAGCTGGCAATGACTGCTAATAACCTTAGCTACAGTAAGTTAGCAATTATTAGGCCATGACCAGATGGAAGTGGATGGTAACTTAATTACTGTTGAGTGAGTATCGTTCCCTTTCCCTGTGCACACTGCAGCCTCCTGATGACTCTTCGGGGTTTATTACAATACCTTGCAAACCAAAGGCAAGTGTTTGATAAATGTAAAACGTGGTGTCTGGGATAGAAATAGTATGTAGTTGTTTAAGGCTGAAACTTATTACAGATAATCAAGATAATGTATTTTTAAGTTTTGGATGTGGTCTGAGACAAAATGAAAATTGCTAATTGAAGTTTGTGGACTGTAAATGCCAATACCTTAGAATAATCTTGAAAAGACAACTAATTTGATAAATACTTGTCAATGTAGTATGATAATATCCTAGGAAGATAATCTGTTTTTCTTTTATATAAATAATCTTTGTATTATACAGTTCTCAAGATCTGTAAAACTAGATTTTTCTCTGCAATTTTCTCTATAAATGTGGGTCAGTTCTATTGTATTATATAATTTGTTCATGAATCTTACCTGCCAGATATATATATAGCTGTATTCTCCGAAGTCCGACAGAATTTCAAAACTCCCGGCACACGCAGTGGTCGGCCAGGTGGTAGTACCCATTCCCGCCGCTGGGAGGCGGGCGTAAGGAACCATTCCCATTTTCTGTCAGATTTTTCTCTGTCACCGGTGCAGTCAACACGTGTTTTCAGCACCTCCGTCATTGGATTTTGGAACTCTTTTGGCTACCTGAGTATCCCGATTGATTTTTGGTTATTTGATTTGGATCGGTGGTTAGGCATACGCTAATTATGGATTGTTTTGATTTTGGCTTGATTTTTCCTTAAACTTACGATGTCTGGATCTAGTTCGACTAGGCCAGAGTATGCTGTGTGGAAGAATGCAAGGTTAGGCTACCGAAAACTTCGGTAGACCCTCATACAGTGCGCAAATTGTAGGAAACATGTTTGCATGTTTGATGACCGCTGCAACGAGTGTGAAAATATGTCTGATTCTGCGTGGAAGGCTTATGAATCATAGGTACATAAACTAGAACGTGATAGTGTAAGGACGTCTTCCTCCAGGCGTGTAACACAAGTTACCCGTCCAGTAGAATTTATCCCTCCAAAGACCTGTGATGCCTTCAGGCCCTACAATAGTGTCTTTGTAGGGTAATAACCTATCTGTGATTCTTAAATCTTTGCGTAGCCTGGAATCATGTTTGCATTGGAAAGTTTTAATAGTGTAGTGATAATGCCATGAGTGTTCATTCTATCGCGTAAGTGTATAATTTCTCATTGA
>NC_061102.1:50460046-50465046 GCF_015104395.2 Macrobrachium nipponense | reverse complement strand
ATGAAAGAATTTTTATGGTACTAGTATGTAAAATGTTTATTGATAATTTCAATTATTTAATAATAATAATAATAAAACTTTAATTACAAAATTCATAATGGGCATATTTTAAAGAGATGAAAATAACCTTTCCATTTCACTTGTAAGGATAATTCCTCTTTCTTACTGAGATGAGAGAATTTTTATGGTAGATGCATGTGTTTATTATATTTTCAAATAATAATAATAATAATAATAATAATAATAGAAGTAGTAATAATACGATAACTAATTTCAAAAGAAAATTCTTCCCTTTGTCTTTTTCTGTATCAATTTCCCTAACTCAACACGAGTGACACTCGGAGCTTAATGCCTACAATGGTCAAAGAATTTAATGGTTTTATGTAATTCTCTCTCTCTCTCTCTTCTCTCTCTCTCTCTCGCTCTCTCTCCTCTCTCTCTCTCTCTCTCTCTCTCTCTCTCTCTCTCTCTCTCTTACTGAGATGAGATAATTTTCATGGACATGTATGTAATAAGTTTATCATTAATATTTTCCAATAATAATACTTATTAACTGTAAGTACAAAATTCATATCTGAGTATTTTAAATACAATAATCATTCCATTTCTCTTTTAAATACTGTAAGGACAACTCTCTCTCTCTCTCTCTCCACAAGATACTTGTCATACATTTGGTGTTTCTATTTCTTCCTTTTATCTCTCTCGCTCTCAGCAAAAGAATTGATAGACAGACAAACATAATTGCAGAGTCCTCTCTTTCTCTCTTCTCTGGAGAAATATATGTATTTATGGGGGGGGGAAAAAGTTGCTACAGACGTTCATTTCAATCTATTGAAAAAAGGTATAAGAAAAAAAAAACAAAACCTTGTAAGGGAGTTTTTTCTCTTCCTCCTCTTCCTCATCTTCCTCTATCTCTCGCTCTCGTCTCTCTCTCTCTCTCTCTCTCTCTCTCTCTCTCTCTCTCTCTCTCTCTCTCTCTCTCTTGTATTTTAATGAAAATATACAGTAATTTGTGAATACACAGTGTTGCACATGAAAAAAGTAAATTAGTGATAATTTTAGAGATACAGCCCTAAGAAAAATTGCAAATTAGTAGTGAAATTTTCCCTGTGGACATGTTTTCAAGAACGTCGTTCCGGCTTACGACGATTTTCGGGTTACGACGCTTCTTAAGAACGGAACCCCCGTTGTAACCCGGGGACCGCCTGTATATATATATTAAACCTTTTCGGTTCTGTTTACCGCAAGGTAACAGAATTCTGTCCGAGTCTACCGCGTCATAGCACACATGATTGCCCTCGAAACAAGAATGATTTGCAAGAGATGCAGTCAATTAGCTCGCCGAGACGTCCCTCGCTTGGTTATGAGGGACTCTTCTTCCGCTGCCAAATACGACAGCGCTCGGCTGGACGCTTGGCTGGACGCACAACGCAATGCTTCTTCAGACATTCGCCGAGAATCAGAGAATAATAATGAATCTCAGGAAGGAGACTTATAGGAAGAAACAATCTTCTACAGTGTCTTCAGATTACTCCTGTTTAAGTGAAACGCAGCCTTATTAGGGAAGGAAACATGCTCGGTGAGGGAATGAATGAATTGCAGGGGACCATTTCCTCGCTGGAGAAGTTTGTTTTCCCTGAATAGACTGAAACTCACACCTCTCCAGTTTTTCCTGCAGAAAAACTGGAATAGCATAGATGATCTAGAAATGATTCTGAACATCTCTCATAGTCAAGATTCGTCTAAAGGTGATGTCATGGCTCATAATCTCATAGAATTCGAATCTTGAAAGATTACTTTCGTCTTCAGAGACGTCCTCCTCCCCGCGCAAGGAGTTGGACTCTCGGAGGGTCTCGCTCCCTCTGAGGAGAACGAAGACGCTAGATCGCACAGCGGTCGTCGTCTTTGGTTCCTCGGAGGGGGACGCTTCTCGTCCGTTAGCTCCTTCTGCTTTGCGGTCGTCTCCTGGGCAATTGGAAGACTTTCCGCCTTAAAAGAGAGCTAAGATGTATGATGTATGTCGCACAAGCGGCCTTCTTCTTTGGTCTCAGGGAGGGGGACGCTTCTCGTCCGTTAGCTCCTTCTGCTTTGCGGTCGTCTCCTGGGCAATTGGAAGACTTTCCGCCTTAAAAGAGAGCTAAGATGTATGATGTATGTCGCACAGCGGCCTTCTTCTTTGGTCTCAGGGAGACGATCTTCTCATCCTCTCCTCTCTTCTGCTGTGTTGCGATCTTCACCGGAGAGGACGTCTTCCGACGAGTATGCTTTTGAGCGCTTCAGTCGCTCCAAAGATATTTCCTTGTCGGTCCATGTGAGAGGGAGGAGGGCTTCCCCTCGCCTATCGTCTTCTCAAAGGATCAGCCCTTTGCCTGAGAAGGAATGTTCTCCATCGAAAAGGATGATTGTGTCTTTGCAACAACAACTTGTTTCGTTGATTGCAGTGAGAAAGGCAAACCCACATCGTGATAAGAAGGATGATAGGCTGCCAATCAAGAGTCCAGGCAGTCCCCTTCTCCTTCTCCTAGTTTCGCTCTTTCGCCGGTTGCTTCGCTCTCTAGATTTCGTGCAGCTCCCCAGAGGTTGTCTAGAGAGCACGGTTACCATCTTCCCGAACGTGTGTCAGTCGAGAAGAAGAAGAGGTCTTGGTTCGATGGCTTCGAGCCTCTTTTGAAGAAAAGTTTCAACCTGCGGCCCCTCAGTCTCCTCCTTCGCAATTGTTATCTTCGAAGGACGACTGGCTCATTCATGCCTCCACTCAAACGCGGTGTCTGAAGGATCTTCAAACAACTTAATCGTTGTTGAAGTCCCCGGGACTACTGGTGAATTTCGAAAAGTCACATCTGATCCCAACCCAATCCATCGTGTATCTGGGGATTCAGATGGATTCAGTGGCTTTTCAAGCTTTTCCGTCCCAGGGACGTCAGCAGCAAGGCTTAGACAAAGTGTCAGCCTTCCTAAGGAAAGATTCATGCTCGGTGAGGGAATGGATGAGTCTAACTGGGGACCATTTCCTCGCTGGAGAAGTTTGTTTCCTTGGGGAGACTGCACCTCAGACCGTTACAATTTTTCTCTAGTACTATTGGAAAGAAAACAAGAATCTACACATGATCTTGGAAATTTCAGGAGAGGTAAAACATCACTTGAAATGGTGGCTAGATCCAGTGAAGCTGTCAGAGGGCGTGTCTCTCAAGCTTCAGAGCCCCGACCTAGTGTTGTTCTCCGACGCGTCCACCACGGGGTGGGGAGCATCATTAGGGGGGAAAGAAGTGTCAGGCACCTGGAGAGGGGAACAGGTGTCCTGGCACATAAACCTAAAGGAGATGGCAGTCATCTTTTTAGATCTCCAGTTTTTCCAAGAAAAAGTCTCTCATCGAATAGTCCAAGTCAACTCAGACAACACCACAGCTCTGGCGTACTTGAAAAAGCAGGGAGGAACACATTCTCGGTCCCTTTTTGCTCTGGCAAAGGAGATCTTGCTGTGGGCAAGGGCACTGGACGTCACGATCCTTACGAAGTTTGTAGCTGGAGTAGAGAACGTCCGGGCAGATCTCCTCAGCAGACGAGGTCAACTTCTGCCAACCGAGTGGACTCTGCATCAGGAGGTATGCCAAGAGCTGTGGGGGTTATGGGGACGTCCGCTCGTGGATATCTTTGCGGCGTCCAGAACGAAGAGGCTTCCACTGTACTGCTCCCTGGTACTCAACCCAGCTGCAGTGGCGATAGACGCACTTCTCTGGGACTGGACGGGGATGGATCTGTACGCCTTTCCCCGTTCAAGATCTTAGGGGAAGTCATGAGAAAGTTTGTGGCGTCGGAAGGGACGAGAATGACTTTGATCGCCCCGTTCTGGCCTGCGAGAGACTGGTTCACAGAGGTCATGGCCTTCATAGTAGACTTCCCGAGGATGCTTCCAGTAAGGACAGATCTACTCAGACAGCCCCACTTCGAGAGGTACCACAGAAACCTCTCCGCTCTGAGTCTGACTGCATTCAGACTATCCAAAAGTTGGCCAGAGTGAGAGGCTTTTATAGGTCAATGGCGAAAGCTATCGCCAGTGCAAGAAGAGCGTCATCCAACGCAGTGTACCAATCGAAGTGGACAGTCTTCAGGAGTAGGTGCAAGAAGAATGGCATTTCCTCCACCACGACCTCTGTGAGCCAGATTGCTGACTTCCTTTTATATCTGAGAAGGGATCTAAAACTTGCAGTCTCTACAATCAAGGGATCTAGGAGTGTGCTTTTAGTTGTCTTTAGGCACAGAGGCCTGGACTTGGCGGACAACAGAGACCTTCACGATCTCTTGAGATCTTTCGAAACAATGAAGGTTCAACAACCCAAGTTGCCGTCTTGGAACTTGGATGTAGTTCCGAAGTTCCTCATGTCCAGTCCATTCGAACCTATGCATGAAGTGCGAGCTTTTATGAATTCTCGTTGGTTCATAACAAAATGTCATAAAGGACATATGAGCCGTCACTTACGGGAGATGCAATTCTGTGTTGACCTCCCATTACACGAAGGATGTCAATTTAACCTACGAGAGATCCTTTTCTCTTGGTTATACTTGTCTGCGGATACGTTGCTGGGATAGGGAGCCGACACTGATCCTTAACTAGTGAGTTAATTTTTAGTTTAACTTAGTGATTTTTATTGGGGTTTTTGAAAGGAGTTTGGGGATAACTCTTTTCAAATTAAGCGCTAACCCTCGTGTTAGGATCAGGTGATCGGGATCGGTGTTGTGCTCCTTAATTATGCTAATAGGCATAAGTATATGGTCATATAAGTGGATTAGCACCCATTGACAAATGCCAGTTAGGCTCTGCCGAGTAAGTGGATAAGACCCCATCGGCAGACCCACAAGAACTCTTAGCCATAGGCCACATCCTCACTGAGGCTCTTGAGACGAAGCAGACTCCTAAGCAATAGCTAGGAAGTCAACCCTCCGTCTGAAAAGATAGGAACCAAGGTTTATAAGAGGTCCTTCTGATAACTTGTGGTGTTCGG